>NC_051246.2:9342260-9418813 GCF_015237465.2 Chelonia mydas | reverse complement strand
ATTCTCCGACTGGTTTATGAATGTTATAATTCTTGACATCTGATTTGTGTCCATTTATTCTTTTACGTAGAGATTGTCCAGTTTCACCAATGTACATGGCAGAGGGGCATTGCTGGCACATGATGGCATATATCACATTGGTAGATGTGCAGGTGAACGAGCCTCTGATAGTGTGGCTGATGTTATTAGGCCCTGTGATGGTGTCCCCTGAATAGATATGTGGGCACAGTTGGCAACGGGCTTTGTTGCAAGGATAGGTTCCTGGGTTAGTGGTTCTGTTGTATGGTATGTGGTTGCTGGTGAGTATTCTCTTCAGGTTGGGGGGCTGTCTGTAGGCTAGGACTGGCCTGTCTCCCAAGATTTGTGAGAGTGTTGGGTCGTCCTTCAGAATAGGTTGTAGATCCTTGATAATGCGTTGGAGGGGTTTTAGTTGGGGGCTGAAGGTGACGTTCTGTTATTTTCTTTGTTAGGCCTGTCCTGTAGTAGGTGACTTCTGGGAACTCTTCTGGCTCTATCAATCTGTTTCTTCACTTCCGTAGGTGGGTATTGTAGTTGTAAGAATGGTTGATAGAGATCTTGTAGGTGTTTGTCTCTGTCTGAGGGGTTGGAGCAAATGCGGTTGTATCGCAGAGCTTGGCTATAGACGATGGATCGTTTGGTGTGGTCAGGGTGAAAGCTGGAGGCATGTAGGTAGGAATAGCAGTCAGTAGGTTTCTGGTATAGGGTGGTGTTTATGTGACCATCGTTTATTAGCACTCTAGTGTCCAGGAAGTGGATTTCTTGTGTGGACTGGTCCAGGCTGAGGTTGATGGTGGGATGGAAATTGTTGAAATCATGGTGGAATTCCTCAAGGGCTTCTTTTCCATGGATCCAGATGATGAAGATGTCATCAATATAGCGCAAGTAGAGTAGGGGCGTTAGGAGACGAGAGCTGAGGAAGCGTGTTTTAAGTCAGCCATAAAAATGATGGCATACTGTGGGGCCATGCGGGTCCCATAGCAGTGCCACTGATTTGAAGGTATACATTGTCCCCAAATGTAAAATAGTTATGGGTAAGGACAAAGTCACAAAGTTCAGCCACCAGGTTAGCCGTGACATTATCGGGGATAGTGTTCTTGAAGGCTTGTACTCCATCTTTGTGTGAAATGTTGGTGTAGAGGAATTCTACATCCATAGTGGCCAGGATGGTGTTATCAGGAAGATCACCGATGGATTGTAGTTTCCTCAGGAAGTCAGTGGTATCTCGAAGGTAGCTTGGAGTGCTGGTAGAGTAGGGCCTGAGGAGGGAGTCTACATAGCTAGACAATCCTGCTGGCAGGGTGCCAATGCCTGAGATGATGGGGTGTCCAGGATTTCCAGGTTTATGGATCTTGGGTAGTAGATAGAATATCCCAGGTCGGGGTTCCAGGGGTGTGTCTGTGCGGATTTGATCTTGTGCTTTTTCAGGGAGTTTCTTGAGCAAATGCTGTAGTTTCTTTTGGTAACTCTCAGTGGGATCAGAGGGTAATGGCTTGTAGAAAGTGGTGTTGGAGAGCTGCCGAGCAGCCTCTTCTTCATATTCTGACCTATTCATGATGACAACAGCACTTCCTTTGTCAGCCTTTTTGATTATGATGTCAGAGTTGTTTCTGAGGCTGTGGATGGCATTGTGTTCTGCACGGCTGAGGGTGTGGGGCAAGTGATGCTGCTTTTCCACAATTTCAGCCCGTGCACATCGGCGGAAGCACTCTATGTAGAAGTCCAGACTGCTGTCTCGACCTTCAGGAGGAGTCCACCTAGAATCCTTCTTTTTGTAGTGTTGGTAGGGAGGTCTCTGTGGATTAGTATGTTGTTCAGAGGTGTGTTGGAAATATTCCTTGAGTCGGAGACATTGAAAATAGGATTCTAGGTCACCACAGAACTGTATCATGTTCGTGGGGGTGGAGGGGCAGAAGGAGAGGCTCTGAGCTCCCAATGCAATGATGTAGCAGAAAGCACTGCTGAAATCTTTGGAAGTATAAACAAGTGACTGGTGAGTAGGAGCAAGGAGGCCCTTTTATGTCTGTAGATGGCATTGGTGAGACTAGTACTGGAATAGTCGTGTCCAGTTCTGGTATTCACATTTTTAATAATGGGAGAAAGTGCAGAAAAGAGTCACAGCTGGAGAAAATGTCTTACAATGAGAGAATTAAAGAGCTCAATCTGTTTATTTTATCAAAAAGAAGACTGATAGGTGACTTGATTCCAGTGTATGCATATCTTAATGAGGAGGAAATACCAAGGCCTAGAATGCACTTTAACCTAGCAGGAAAAGGCATAACAGGAACCAATGGCTGGAAGTTCAATGCAGACAAAGTCAAGTTAGAAACAAGGCACAATTTTTTAACAGTGAGAGTGATAAACCATTGGAAAAAATTATTAAGGGAAGTCATAGATTCTCCATCTCTTTATGTCTTCACATTTAGACTGGATGCCTTTCGAAAGACCCTTTAGCCACACACAGATGATTGGGCCCAGTACAGGGTTAACTGAATGAGATTCTCTGGCCTGCGTTACACAGGAGGTCAGACTAGATGATCAGATGGGCCCTTCTGGTCTTAAACTCTATGAATCTGTGCAGGAAATGGAGCTTTCTCAGAGGCCTGTACCAGATTGTGGAACAAATTCCCACAGGAATTAAGAACCAACAAAACCCTCAACACCTTCTACTCAAAGTGAAAGGTGTACTTCTTCTACCTTGCTTTTGCTAATATAAACACAGATCTCAGGATACAGGATTATATATTTTAACAAAAATGAAAAAAGGAGAAATAAAAATAAAACCCCACCAATTTCTCCTTCGGGAGAGGAAGAGAAAAAGAAACACACGACACTTTCTAGTCATATAGCTGAATGCTCTCCTGGAAGACACTCAAATATTATCACGGTGAAGGTGGTATACAAGCTTGAATAGAGTAGAATTAAGGGCCGCCTTTTAAAATTAACATATGCAGATCAGTATAACTAAGAACACACTTTTCATGCTTCACAGGAGTTTAGGAGGGAGCCAGATAGTGGAATAGACAAAAAAATAACTGGGTTATAGCATAGGAAATGGAGGGTGTCTAATGCAACACCAGGGGGACTGGGAACTTATCGCTGGACAAAGAGTATATTAAATTGCAGCAGTGTGGCCACATCTCATCTGACCCTCCTGGTTTTAGCCCTATCCCCTCATATGTACCCACAGCTCTGCTGTATTGGCACACACCCAGCTGGGCTGTAGGCAGGTTTCAAGGATTCCCCTACAGCTCCACCCACTTGCAGCCTCCCTGCCTCCCTTCTGGCTCCTAGTAACCAGGGATGGGCAGCTGTCCCTCAGCTCTCTCAGCCACACCCAGCACCCAACAACCAAGTACGCACCCGAGCTGCCTTAGTAGCCACCCTCCGACACACCCACTATGCATCCACGTTGTTGTCTCAACATCCACCCCATCACACCCAAATCCAGGTCCCCACTCACATTGTTGTTCCAGGACCCTCTCCATGCACCCCAGCCACTTGTGAATACAGCACCACCCCAAGCCTGCCATCCACCTAGCTGCCCAAGGCAACCAACAATAACATTTCCAGCTGCCCCAGGGACCTTTCCCTGAAGTTGTTTTTGCCACCCACCTTGGAGAAGAATCCTTGGGCGTGTGTCATGGGGTCCTGGGGCCTTCTTGCTACCTGCTTCCAGAAATGTGTCGGGATAGGGCCTTCCCACTTACACTTGTTTCCAGTGGTTTGGATGAATTGGTGCCTCCCTCTCCAACCTCTGCTACCACTCAGGAAGCCAATGGTTCTCTTAGCTATCTAAAATGTCACACGTAAAGCTGCACACAACTTGGCAGCCACAGCTATGCAGATGAACAATAAGAACTTGATTTGAGCCAGAGTTTGCACTGACTGGGGGATTGAAATCTGAGAGAAATAAGGTAGCAATTCAGTGTGTTTGGGTTCCAGGTATCCCAGAGGGCTCCTTAGAGTAGAATTCTTCACTTGACTCCTGTGGGTGACTCATTGTTCCTATTTAAATCAATGTTCCAAACATTATGTATTCTGTTACCAAGAATTCAGACATGTATTGTTTCTTCAAAATGGAATGAGTGGGAAAGTAAGATGTCAGATTCAGAAATAAAATAATTACAACATTGCATATTGACTGCCAGAGAGACAGTGCAAAAAAGGTGCTATGGGTCCTTAGCCAAGGGAAAATCTTGTGCTTTCCCAAGGGAAAAATCTATGGGTGGTACTCCTGGAGAGATAAAAACTCCATGAGGCCCCTTCACAGAATTTACTCTGAGTTCTTTCACCAGAAGATGAGGTTTGCTCCATCCTGGACAAAGCAGAGAGTCTGTCTCCTAAACTGCATTGACCACCTGAGATTTATGGATATCCTGGGGGATCCAACAGAGACCCAGAGATATCACAGAATCATAAAATCATAGAATATCAGGGTTGGAAGGGACCTCAGAAGGTCATCTAGTCCAACCCCCTGCTTGAAGCAGGACCATGTCCCAGTTAAATCATCCCAGCCAGGGCTTTGTCAAGCCTGACCTTAAAAACCTCTAAGGAAGGAGATTCTACCACCTCCCTAGGTAACGCGTTCCAGTGTTTCACCACCCTCTTAGTGAAAAAGTTTTTCCTAATATCCAATCTAAACCTCCCCCACTGCAACTTGAGACCATTACTCCTCGTTCTGTCATCTGCTACCATTGAGAACAGTCTAGAGCCATCCTCTTTGGAACCCCCTTTCAGGTAGTTGAAAGCAGCTATCAAATCCCCCCTCATTCTTCTCTTCTGTAGACTAAACAATCCCAGTTCCCTCAGCCTCTCCTCATAAGTCATGTGTTCTAGACCCCTAATCATTTTTGTTGCCCTTCGCTGGACTCTCTCCAATTTATCCACATCCTTCTTGTAGTGTGGGGCCCAAAACTGGACACAGTACTCCAGATGAGGCCTCACCAATGTCTAATAGAGGGGAACGATCACATCCCTCGATCTGCTCGCTATGCCCCTACTTATACATCCCAAAATGCCATTGGCCTTCTTGGCAACAAGGGCACACTGCTGACTCATATCCAGCTTCTCGTCCACTGTCACCCCTAGGTCCTTTTCTGCAGAACTGCTGCCTAGCCATTCTGTCCCTAGTCTGTAGCGGTGCATTGGATTCTTCCGTCCTAAGTGCAGGACCCTGCACTTATCCTTATTGAACCTCATCAGGTTTCTTTTGGCCCAATCCTCCAATTTGTCTAGGTCCTTCTGTATCCTATCCCTCCCCTCCAGTGTATCTACCACTCCTCCCAGTTTAGTATCATCCGCAAATTTGCTGAGAGTGCAATCCACACCATCCTCCAGATCATTTATGAAGATATTGAACAAAACCGGCCCCAGGACCGACCCCTGGGGCACTCCACTAGACACCGGCTGCCAACTAGAAATGGAGCCATTGATCACTACCCTTTGAGCCCGACAATCTAGCCAACTTTCTACCCACCTTATAGTGCATATATCTGCATATAGTCTTTGTGCCTGTACACTGGGTACAGGATCTCCTGCCCTTACAGGTCCCAGACAATATGAAACAGTGGAGCAGTGCTGTCAGACAATCTCACAAAGACAGCTGCCCCTGGAATCTCACTTTCAAGGGAAGTCCCTGCTGTGAGGGGTAAAGCCTGAGGCTCTTTCCTCAGATTTACATAGGGGACTGGTGGGGGGAAAATAAGCATTCTGCAGCCTTGCCCCTGGGCTTCCCAACTCTATCTCCTGTGTGGATCCTCTGTAGGGCCCTGGATGGGAGCAGGGACAAGGATGCTTTGGCACCTGCACCTTTTCTACACGGGAATGGGGTTGAATGCAGAGGGTCCCTTCCATGAGCAATCCATCGCTTTGCTGTCTCTGCGCAAATTTCGGCTATCAGTGATGTAATTTCATAGATTCATAGATACTAAGGTCAGAAGGGACCATTATGATCATCTAGTCTGACCTCCTGCACAACGCAGGCCACAGAATCTCACCCACCCACTCCTGCGAAAAACCTCTCACCTATGTCTGAGCTACTGAAGTCCTCAAATTGTGGTTTAAAGACTTCAAGGAGCAGAGAATCCTCCAGCAAGTGACCCGTGCCCCATGCTACAGAGGAAGGCGAAAACCTCCAGGGCCTCTTCCAATTTGCCCTGGAGGAAAATTCCTTCCCGACCCCAAATATGGCGATCAGCTGAACCCTGAGCATATGGGCAAGATTCACCAGCCAGATACTACAGAAAATTCTTTCCTGGGTAACTCAGATCCCACCCCATCTAATATCCCATCACAGGCCGTTGGGCCTATTTACCATGAATATTTAATTACCAAAACCATGTTATCCCATCATACCATCTCCTTCATAAACTTATCGAGTTTAATCTTAAAGCCAGATAGATCTTTTCCCCCCACTGCTTCCCTTGGAAGGCTATTCCAAAACTTCACTCCTCTGATGGTTAGAAACCTTCGTCTAATTTCAAGTCTAAACTTCCTGGTGGCCAGTTTATATCCATTTGTTCTTGTGTCCATATTGGTACTGAGCTTAAATAATTCCTCTCCCTCTCCGGTATTTATCCCTCTGATATATTTATAGAGAGCAATCATATCTCCCCTCAACCTTCTTTTAGTTAGGCTAAACAAGCCAAGCTCCTTGAGTCTCCTTTCATAAGACAAGTTTTCCATTCCTCGGATCATCCTAGTAGCCCTTCTCTGTACCTGTTCCAGTTTGAATTCATCCTTCTTAAACATGGGAGACCAGAACTGCACACAGTATTCCAGGTGAGGTCTCACAGTGCCTTGTATAACGGTACTAAAACCTCCTTATCCCTACTAGAAATACCTCTCCTGATGCATCCCAAGACCGCATTAGCTTTTTTCACAGCCATATCACTTTGGCAGTTCATAGTTATCCTATGATGAACTAATACTCCAAGGTCCTTCTCCTCCTCCGTTACTTCTAATTGATGCGTCCCCAGTTTATAAATAAAATTCTTTTATTAATCCCTAAATGCATGACCTTACACTTCTCAACATTAAATTTCATCCTATTACTATTACTCCAGTTTACAAGGTCATCCAGATCCTCCTGTATGACATCCCTGTCCTCTAAATTGGCAATACCTCCTAGCTTTGTATCATCCGCAAACTTTATTAGCACACTCCCACTTTTTGTGCCGAGGTCAGTAATATAAAGATTAAATAAGATTGGTCCCAAAACCGATCCTTGAGGAACTCCACTGGTAACCTCCCTCCAGCCTGACAGTTCACCTTTCAGTAGGACCCGTTGTAGTCTCCCCTTTAACCAATTCCTTATCCACCTTTCAGTGTTCAGATTGATTCCCATCTTTTCCAATTTAACTAATAATTCCCCATGTGGCACGGTATCAAACGCCTTACTGAAATCTAGGTAAATTAGATCCAGTGTTTCCTTTGTCTAAAAAATCTGTTACTTTCTCAAAGAAGGAGATCAGGTTGGTTTGGCACGATCTACCTTTTGTAAAACCATGTTGTATTTTGTCCCATTTACCATTGACTTCAATGTCCTTAACTACTTCCTCCTTCAATTTTTTTTCCAAGACCTTGCATACTACAGATGTCAAACTAACAGGCCTATAATTACCCGGATCACTTTTTTTCCCTTTCTTAAAAATAAGAACTATGTTAGCAATTCTCCAATCATACGGTACAACTCCTGAGTTTACAGATTAATTAAAAATTCTTGCTAATGGGCTTGCAAATTTGGGTGTCAATTCCTTTAATATTCTTGGATGAAAATTATCTGGGCCCCCCGATTTAGTCCCATTAAGCTGTTTGAGTTTCACTTCTACCTCAGATATAGTAATGTCTACCTCCATATCCTCATTCCCATTTGTCATGCTACCATTATCCCTAAGATCCTCTTTAGCCTTATTAAAGACTAAGGCAAAGTATTTGTTTAGATATTGGGCCATCCCTGCATTATCCTTGACCGCCACTCCATCCTCAGTGTTTAGCGGTCCCACTTCTTCTTTCTTTGTTTTCTTCTTATTTATATGGCTATAGAACCTTTTACTCTTGGTTTTAATTCCCTTTGCAAGGTCCAACTCTACTTGACTTTTAGCCTGTCTCACTTTATCCCTCCATGTTCTGACCTCAATAAGGTAGCTTTCCTTGCTGATCCCTCCCATCTTCCACTCCCTGTTTGCTTTCTGCTTTTTCTTAATCACCTCTCTGAGATGCTTGGTTTGATTTAAAGTAATCCCAGGCTGCCTCTGCCTTTAGATCCATAAATTCTTCAGTCCAATCCACTTCCCTAACTAATTTCCTTAATTTTTGAAAGTCAGCCCTTTTGAAATCAAAAACCCTAGTTGCAGATTTATTTTTGTTAATCCTTCCGTTCAGTTTGAACTGAATTAGCTCATGATCACTTAAACCAAGATTATCCCCTACAACCATTTCTTCTATGAGGTCCTCACTACTCACCAAAACCAAATCCAAAATGGCATCCCCTCTAGTCGGTTCAGCAACTACTTGATGAAGGAATCCATCAGCTATCGCATCTAGGAAAATCTGAGCCCTATTATTATTACTAGCACTCGTCCTCCAGTCTATATCTGGGAAATTAAAGTCTCCCATGATCACACAGTTTCCATTAGTATTTCCTTTATTAAAAACATTAAAAAGGGCTCTATCCATATCCAGATTAAATCCCGGTGGTCTATAGCACACCCCAAGCACTATCCCAGGGGATAGATTTCCTTTCCTTGATGCCTGTCCCTTATTTTTTAGGATTGCTGACATTGTATTATTAAAATCAAAGGGGATGTGAGATGGCTTCGTGTGGAAGTTAATGCTGCCTCAGGCTGTATTGATTTTGTGGGTGGACTTACTGCTAGATTCAAGGTGGGGGGTGGGGGAGGTGCCATTCCCAACCCCACCTCCTTGGGGTTCAGACGTTATATTTAGGGTGACAATATTTCCCAAAGGGAAAATAGGACACCTCCCAAGCCCTGCCCCCCGTCCCCAAGTGGGGCTTATCCATTCCCTGCACCCCCTTTTATTCCCCTGCACTCAGGGCTGACCCGAGTCGCTGAGCCAAGACCTGCCTCCACTACGTCCAGGGCTTTAATCTGAGCTCAGCTTGCTCCCATATGTGGCCGGTGTCACTCTTCCCCCAAGCTCTGCTGGCCCTCCCGCCTGGGGCTGGCATTGCCCATACCCTCCCTGCCCCCCACCCCCTCCGTGCAGATATTGCTGCTCGCCCAAACCTTGCCTTCCCGCCCTGGAGCCCTGTTCTCCCCTCCCACCCAAGGCTGGCATCTCCACTCCCCCCCAACGTTCCTCTGCACCCCACTAGGGGTGCGTACTTCATTTTTGCCAAAAAGTTAGAATGCCTGGGACAGGAAAGGAATGGTCACCCTAAGTATATTGCACAGGTAGCTCACTCCATGCCCAAAGGAAAGGGAAATTCATGTGTGTAGAGACCCGTTCTGCAATCCCCACCTCCCCAAGAACTCAGGATTTAGCCCAAGGATTTGTATTCTGCGTTTCCAGGGTTTTTTTTTTTCGTAATAACTAATGGCACTTAACTTTTCTGTGTCAGAAGCTAAAGTGATCCCAGCTCCTAAAGAGGTCTCTGCTCGGCTGGGTTTGCCTTATGCCACACAAATAGAAATCAATAGGAATTTAAAAGTAAAACTCTTTCAGGGAGGCTGGGTCACAGCCTTTCCTTTGCAATGACTAGAAACCACACAGCTGCGGAGTGTCAGCAAACAAAGCCCAGAAAAGTTCACATCCTTCCCCTCCTAACTGGCACTTGGCCTGATACCTGGCGCCATGGGTATGCCCAGCCTAGGGTGCAAACCAAGTATCTGAGCTCAGTCTCATGGCACAGCCCGGCTCCCAAGTCCAGTGCAGTGTCAGGCTGCCCTTCATCGTAGAGTGGTGCAGGCAGGAGAAGGGTGCAGTCACTTCCTGCTTTCCCACCATTCAGAGCCTGTCCTGCCAGACAGCCAGGCAATCCTCACCCAGCTGCTTCCCCTGTGACTGTCCTCCTGCTGTCAGCCTCATTCACGGGTGGGGGAGGGCCCCATTCATGTGCTGGGGCCAAAATTCAGCTGGATGAGTCCAAAATCAGGGGCACAGTGTGCTTATGTATGGGGACAGGGCTGCTATCGGGGGATAGCCTCCCTCCCTGTCAGGGAGGAAAAGGTCTCATATAACACGTTTTTCCAGAGCGTTTTGCCTTCTGTCCCACAAGGCCAGTCACAGTTTTTTCTCTGTTGCATTTCTGATCAGATGTCTTTTAGGATTTCTGATAATTTGAGGGAATATTTTCCTGCACTCCCTCATATTTAGGACACTGGAGTAGAAAGAGTCTCCTGTCTCAGTCTCTCTCCTCTGTCGTGTTGGAAGCACACTCATTCCTCTCTGGACTTGGATTGCTTTATGCCTCCTAATTCTCACCTCTAGTTTGTGGTCACTGATTCTGTAATTGGAGACAATCTGCCTTAGTTCTGCCCATGTCACTGTAGTGAAGCTGCTAGGGTGACAAGTCTCTGCATGGTTCTGTAGCAGTCCAGCTTGTTGCTATTTTTGATTTCTTTTTCCAGTGACTGATGTGTTGGTGTTTTAGTTGCTGGTCTAGTATTTTGAGCACATCTTGGTTTTGATCATTCTTTTCTGGTTGTTGATTTAATAGAATTGGCTCAGTTCTGCTCCGCAACTGCTGGTGCTGAAGTTCCTATGCACTGAACTGCAGGCTGAGGGTTTCTATTAGGGTTTTATAGTAGTCAATATAATCAGTTCTTAGATTTGGGGCCCAGATTTCACTCCCATGTAGCAGAATAGGTTGGATGTTGCTCTCAGATAGTTTTAGCAGTAGTTTCACTGGGGAGCGGTATCTATTTAATTATTTATTTATGGAGTAGATACCCTGCAGCACTCTTCCTTGCAGTGTTTTGATAGATGATCTGAAACTTCCTGATGTGTTTATTATCAGGCCCTGTACATATAATACAGGGTATGTTCAATCTCCATGTCTCTCTAATACGATTTATAGACTAATAGACTTGAAGGCCAGAAGGGACCATCATGATCATCTAGTCTGACCTCCAGCACTTTGCAAGGCACAGAATCTCACCCACCTCTCTGTTTTGATTGTTTTCAGGCTTTACCTGGAAAATCATGATTTTTGTTTTTACCATGTTGACCTGGAACACAACAGTCTGTTTCATATGTATTCACCCAGACCACGATCCAGCCAGGTTACTCCCATTCCACACAGCCTCCACACAGCAGGTCACTTATGCTATTTAAAGTCCCAGCTTGCTCAGAGAGTCACTTTTAAATGTGCCTTACATTGCTCACTCAATATTCAAATAGTGATGATTCTCATTAGGGGACGTGATGGCTTTTCTTCTGCAAACTTTTAGTGATATGAACGTTATGCTGTATTGCACAGAATGCACACAGCCTTCCTCTAGTTAGCTTGCTTTCACTCCTAACTTTGTCTAATGGAGTAGAGCAGGGGCAGCAGATAGGACTCTTAGCCCTGGTCTACACTAGGACTTTAGGTCGAATTTAGCAGCATTAAATCGATGTAAACCTGCACCCGTCCACACGATGAAGCCCTTTATTTCGACTTAAAGGGCTCTTAAAATCGATTTCCGTACTCCACCCCTGACAAGTGGATTAGCGCTTAAATCGGCCTTGCCGGCTCGAATTTGGGGTACTGTGGACACAATTCGACGGTATTGGCCTCCGGGAGCTATCCCAGAGTGCTCCATTGTGACTGCTCTGGACAGCACTCTCAACTCAGATGCACTGGCCAGGTAGACAGGAAAAGAACTGTGAACTTTTGAATCTCATTTCCTGCTTGGCCAGCGTGGCAAGCTGCAGGTGACCAGGCAGAGCTCATCAGCAGAGGTGACCATGATGGAGTCCCAGAATCGGAAAAGACCGAACGGGAGGTACGGGATCTGATCGCTGTATGGGGAGAGGAATCCGTGCTATCAGAACTCCGTTCCAGTTTTCGAAATGCCAAAATCTTTGTCAAAATCTCCCAGGGCATGAAGGACAGAGGCCATAACAGGGACCCGAAGCAGTGCCGCGTGAAACTGAAGGAGCTGAGGCAAGCCTACCAGAAAACCAGAGAGGCGAACGGCCACTCTGGGTCAGAGCCCCAAACATGCCGCTTCTATGATGAGCTGCATGCCATTTTAGGGGGTTCAGCCACCACTACCCCAGCCGTGTTGTTTGACTCCTTCAATGGAGATGGAGGCAATATGGAAGCAGGTTTTGGGGACGAAGAAGATGATGATGATGATGAGGTTGTAGATAGCTCACAGCAAGCAAGCGGAGAAACCGGTTTTCCCGACAGCCAGGAACTGTTTCTCACCCTGGACCTGGAGCCAGTACCCCCCGAACCCACCCAAGGCTGCCTCCTGGACCCAGCAGGCGGAGAAGGGACCTCCGGTGAGTGTACCTTTTACAATACTATACATGGTTTAAAAGCAAGCATGTGAAAGGATTACTTTGCCCTGGCATTCGCGGCTCTCCTGGATATACTCCCGAAGCCTTTGCAAAAGGTTTCTGGGGAGGGCAGCCTTATTGCGTCCTTCATGGTAGGACACTTTACCACTCCAGGCCAGTAACATGTACTCGGGAATCATTGTAGAACAAAGCATTGCAGTGTATGTTTGCTGGCGTTCAAACAACATCCGTTCTTTATCTCTCTGTGTTATCCTCAGCAGAGTGAGATATAATCCATGGTCACCTGGTTGAAATAGAGTGCTTTTCTTCAGGGGACACTCAGAGGAGCCCATTCCTGCTGGGCTGTTTGCCTGCGGCTGAACAGAAATGTTCCCCGCTGTTAGCCACGGGGAGGGGGGAGGGTTGCGGGGGGAGCCACGCGGTGGGGGGAGGCAAAATGCGACCTTGTAACGAAAGCACATGTGCTATGTATGTAATGTTAACAGCAAGGTTTACCCTGAAAGAGTGTAGCCACTGTTTTATAAAATGTGTCTTTTTAAATACCGCTGTCCCTTTTTTTTTCTCCACCAGCTGCATGTGTTTCAATGATCACAGGATCTTCTCCTTCCCAGAGGCTAGTGAAGATTAGAAAGAAAAAAAAAACGCACTCGAGATGAAATGTTCTCCGAGCTCATGCTGTCCTCCCACACTGACAGAGCACAGACGAATGCATGGAGGCAAATAATGTCAGAGTGCAGGAAAGCACAAAATGACCGGGAGGAGAGGTGGCGGGCTGAAGAGAGTAAGTGGCGGGCTGAAGAGAGTAAGTGGCGGGCTGAAGACAGGGCTGAAGCTCAAATGTGGTGGCAGCGTGATGAGAGGAGGCAGGATTCAATGCTGAGGCTGCTGGAGGACCAAACCAGTATGCTCCAGTGTATGGTTGAGCTGCAGCAAAGGCAGCTGGAGCACAGACTGCCACTACAGCCCCTGTGTAACCAACCGCCCTCCTCCCCAAGTTCCATAGCCTCCACACCCAGACGCCCAAGAACGTGGTGGGGGGACACCGGCCAACCATCCACTCCGCCACAGAGGATTGCCCCAAAAAAAGAAGGCTGGCATTCAATACATTTTAAAGTTGTAAACTTTTAAAGTGCTGTGTGGCATTTTCCTTCCCTCCTCCACCACCCCTCCTGGGCTACCTTGGTAGTCATCCCCCTATTTGTGTGATGAATGACTAAAGAATGCATGAATGTGAAGCAACAATGACTTTATTGCCTCTGCAAGTGGTGATCGAAGGGAGGAGGGGAGGGTGGTCAGCTTACAGGGAAGTAGAGTGAACCAAGGGGCGGGGGGGTTTCATCAAGGAGAAACAAACAGAACTTTCACACCGTAGCCTGGCCAGTCATGAAACTGGTTTTCAAAGCTTCTCTGATGCGTACCGCGCCCTCCTGTGCTCTTCTAACTGCCCTGGTGTCTGGCTGCACGTAACCAGCAGCCAGGCGATTTGCGTCAACCTCCCACCCCGCCATAAACGTCTCCCCCTTACTCTCACAGATATTGTGGAGCACACAGCAAGCAGTAATAACAGTGGGAATATTGGTTTCGCTGAGGTCTAAGCGAGTCAGTAAACTGCGCCAGCGCGCCTTTAAACGTCCAAATGCACATTCTACCACCATTCTGCACTTGCTCAGCCTGTAGTTGAACAGCTCCTGACTACTGTCCAGGCTGCCTGTGTACAGCTTCATGAGGCATGGCAGTAAGGGGTAGGCTGGGTCCCCAAGGATACATATAGGCATTTCAACATCCCCAACAGTTATTTTCTGGTCTGGGAATAAAGTCCCTTCCTGCAGCTTTTGAAACAGACCAGAGTTCCTGAAGTTGCGAGCGTCATGTACCTTTCCCGGCCATCCCACGTTGATGTTGGTGAAACGTCCCTTGTGATCCACCAGAGCTTGCAGCACTATTGAAAAGTACGCCTTGCGGTTTATGTACTCGGCGGCTTGGTGCTCCGGTGCCAAGATAGGGATATGGGTTCCGTCTATGGCCCCACCACAGTTCGGGAATCCCATTGCAGCAAAGCCATCCACTATGACCTGCACATTTCCCAGGGTCACTACCCTTGATATCAGCAGATCTTTGATTGCGTGGGCTACTTGCATCACAGCAACCCCAACAGTAGATTTGTCCACTCCAAATTGATTCCCAACTGACCGGTAGCTGTCTGGCGTTGCAAGCTTCCACAGGGCTATCGCCACTCGCTTCTCAACTGTGAGGGCTGCTCTCATCTTGGTATTCATGCGCTTCAGGGCAGGGGAAAGCAAGTCACAAAGTTCCATGAAAGTGCCCTTACACATGCGAAAGTTTTGCAGCCACTGGGAATCGTCCCAGACCTGCAACACTATGCAGTCCCACCAGTCTGTGCTTGTTTCCCGAGCCCAGAATCGGCGTTCCACAGCATGAACCTGCCCCATTAGCACCATGATGCATGCATTGGCAGGGCCCATGCTTTCAGAGAAATCTGTGTCCATGTCCTGATCACTCACGTGACCGCGCTGACGTCACCTCCTCGCCTGGTATCGCTTTGCCAGGTTCTGGTGCTGCATATACTGCTGGATAATGCGTGTGGTGTTTAATGTGCTCCTAATTGCCAAAGTGAGCTGAGCGGCCTCCATGCTTGCCTTGGTATGGCGTCCGCACAGAAAAAAGGCGCGGAACGATTGTCTGCCCTTGCTTTCACGGAGGGAGGGAGGGAAGGGGGGCCTGACGATATGTACCCAGAACCATCCGCGACAATGTTTTAGCCCCATCAGGCATTGGGATCTCAACCCAGAATTCCAATGGGCAGCGGAGACTGCGGGAACTGTGGGATAGCTATCCACAGTGCAATGCTCCGGAAGTCGACTCTAGCCTCGGTACTGTGGAAGCACTCCGCTGAGTTAATGCACTTAATGCACTTAGAGCATTTTCTGTGGGGACACACACACTCGAATATATAAAACCGATTTCTAAAAAAACGACTTCTATAAATTCGGCCTTATTCCGTAGTGTAGACATGCCCTTAAGGAATAGAGTCTAGTGGTTAGAGCAGTCCTGGGTTCTATTTTTAGCTCTGGGAGGGAAAACCTAGTAATTAGAGCAGGACTAGGAGTCAAGGCTCCTGATTCCTCCCTGACTGGGAAAGGAGTAAAGTCTAGTGGTTAAAACACCATGGTTGGGAGTTAGGCCTCCTGGGTCCTATTCTAAGCTTTGAAAGGGAAGTGGAACCTAGTGATTTAGAACAGTGGTGGAGAATGGGAGTCAGGACTCCTGGGTTCTAGTTCTGACTCTGGGAGGGGAGTGGGGTCTAATGGTTAGCAAATGGGTAACTAGGAATCCAGATTCATGGGTCCTATTCCTGGCTCTGCCACTGACTTGTTTGACTGTGGGCACCACCTGAACTATTATCTCACTTTTATTTCATTCTCCCCAAGACTATTTCTGGGAATCAGAGTTGCTGGCTGAGATCAGTGAAAGATCCTGGTACTCATTAAGTGTGAAGCCTTTTGGGAGATTGTCATGCAATAACATGATTCCAGCAGTTGGGGCTTTAAGAAATACATTAAAATCACGGGACTGTTTACATTAAGGAAATTTGCAAAGGTTTTGCTACACTACTGGAAATTCCCCTTCCCCTCCACAATATAAATATTCTGAACTGGTGCAATTTACTTTGATAAATTACCTAGCCACATCAGCATCAACTCCACTAATTCAAATTATCTAGTTACATTGGCGTAGCTATGCTAGTGCAAATTTCCTAGTGTAGACAGGCTTGAAGAGAAGCTGTTATAACTGTTATAAACGAGGAAAGGGCCTGCCCCTGTCCTGACTACTTCACTCTCTCTCATTGGTATTTACTGAGAGCAGTGGGTGTGGAGGCTGCTTTACAGATATGTGTCAACACTCGGATACCATGGTAATGAGTGCAGTATAGTAACACAGGGAGAGAGAAGCAGAGGTCCCTGTTCCAAGGAGTCCTGCTCTAAATCAATCCCACAACTCAGTGGAGAAGATGGCAAACTGTGGGGATCTAGGTGAATGTTGGGGGCAGAGGGAGGGGGAATCCAGAGGCCCAGAGGAGAAGGAGTGAAGGGAGCTGCTCCTGGGAAGGGTTATTTTCCCTTTCAATGACAGCTCCTCCCAGAGATTAGTACTTCAGGCCACTTCCTCAGGGAGGAGATTTTAGAAGTTTGAAGACAAGGAGTGGGGGACTGTTCATCTCAATATGGTGGTTGCCCTCAAAGTAGGGGAAAGTCTTTGTGGTGCACCGTCTGCTGTAACTGGTGTGAGTATCGGTGGAATTTAACGGTGCTGTGCCCAGGGCTGGCACCCTGTTCTTGGGCTGCTGGGGATCAGTTCAGTCTCCAATGCTGGTCAAAGCGGAGGTCTGAGGGCTGCACACAAGCTACTATGACCACTCCAGCAGTCAGGAACAGCCAACATGAGGAACTCCCTGACCAAGCTCACTTCCTTTCCATCACCCTCCTGCTCAGGGCACTGAACAGAAATAGAACGTGGACCTAGTTTCAGTGGGGCCGCACTTGCCAGCAATGCCTTCTTATGTGTGCAGTGCAGCCACATTGTGCCGGCAGAGCAAGTGGACGGTGGTCACAATGCAACCATGACGTACACAGCCCCACATAGGTTTCTGTCTGTGAAGGGGCATGAGATCAGCAGGTAGGAAGGGGGCTAATGAGTCCCACAGGGATTGATGTCTCATCCAATCTTATTTAATACTTTCATTAATGGTGTAGAGGAGAATGGCATAAACACAGACCCCACCTTTCTCTGCACATGTTGATACCAGGTCCTCTGAGGTGGCTGGCAGGACACTCAGTCACTTACATTCCAACTAGCCCTGCTCTCTTTGCCCGAGGGGACTCTGTTGTCTTTACAGTTACAGAGTTGCTGGATTTCTGGACAGACTCTATCATTATCAGATGAGAGCTGCACTCTACACACAAGTTACTATATGCAGATAAACAATGAAGCAATCTCATATCCTAGCAATTATCAGGCTCACCCAGATCCCCACTTTTCACTCTGCCTCCCCGCACTGCACTCTTACTGGCCTTTCACTTTCAGTTCCTTTGTTTTCTGGCCATTTCTGGGAAACGGAGTATCTGGCTCTTTTTGATAAATGCTCCCTTCTTATTCAGAGTTGGGATGCTCTGTGTCATCCCCTCATGTGCTGGATAACATGCTCAGATCTCCTGTTCTGCCTCCTCTAACACCCCCCAAGTAATCATGAGGAAGGACCATTTTCTCATTGCATTACCCTCCCCTTCTCTTTACTCGAAAAGATGTATGTGTGCGCATGTGTCATCAGTGTGTACATGTGTCCATAGGACTGATTCTCCTTCCTTTCTCACCCCTAAGACCTCCTTCTACCACAGCCAGAACTGGGAGATTGGCCTATTACCTCCTCCCAGGAGACAAGCTATCCATTTTCATTTAGCCCATTGAGAAGCTGTAGTGCCTTCCTGCTTTGGAGTGACGGCTGCTGAAGCAGATTCCAGTCGCACAGCAGGAGTAGATCTCTACTGCAGTTCAGTGGGTTCCTGGCTGCCCCTGTGGGCTCACTATGTGGCCTGAGGTTGTATCAGGCAGCCAGCAATATCTGATCTATCCATGCTCCTCTGTGAACAGCCCAGATGGTTTCCCATTTCTGGGATATTCATGCATCTTTGGTGCCCTCTAGCACACTAGTATCCACATTCTCCCTCATGGAACCAAACATTTGGTCCTGAGGATCGATAAGGAGCAGCAGCTCTGTCAAGGTTCCTTCCCCACTCTGAACTCTAGGGTACAAATGTGGGGACCTGCATGAAAACCTCCTAAGCTTACTTTTACCAGCTTAGGTTAAAACTTCCCCAAGGTACAAACTATTCCCTTTGCCCTTGGACTCCCACTGCCACCACCAAACATTTATCTGGGCTTACTGGGAAAATGTGGTTTGGAAACGTCTTTCCCCCCCAAATCCTCCCAACCCTTGCACCCCACTTCCTGGGAAAGGTTTGGTAAAAATCCTCACCAATTTGCATAGGTGACCACAGACCCAAACCCTTGGATCTTAGAACAATGAAAAAAGCATTCAGTTCTTGAAAAGAAACATTTTAATAGAAGAAACAGTAAAAAGAAAAGGATCACCTCTGTAAGATCAGGATGGCAAATACCTTACAGGGTAATTAGATTCAAAACATAGAGAATCCCTCTAGGCAAAACCTTAGGTTACAAAAAGACACACAGACAGGGATATTCATTCTATTCAGCAAAACTTATTTTCTCAGCCATTTAAAGAAATCATAATCTAACGCATATCTAGCTAGATTACTTACTAAGTTCTAAGACTCCATTCCTGTTCTGTCCCTGGCAAAAGCCTGACCCAGACAGACACAGACCCCTTTGATGTTCTCCCTCTTTCCAGCTTTTGAAAGTATCTTGTCTCTTCATTGGTCATTTTGGTCAGATGCCAGCGAGGTTATCCTAGCTTCTTAACCCTTTACAGGTGAAAGGATTTTTCCTCTGTCCAGGAGGGATTTTAAAGGTGTGTGGAGGGATTTTAAAGGTGTGTACCCTTCCCTTTATATTTATGACAAGCTCCAACCCCAGCTCACTTCTTTCATGATTGCCAGGTAGCAAGTCTTGGAACAACTAGTTCCCCGAGTGCCTACTTTGTGGCCTCCCTTTCACCAGGTAGATCTTTAACTGTTGGTCAGTTAGTTTCGCTCTTACTTATTACAACCAATGTAGTTATACTTTAGGATTCGTTCGGTAGCTGAGTCCCACCCTCAGCTGGGATTCCTGCCCCTGCTTCATCCAGGCTTCCCCAGCCATGCTCCAGGTCCAACCAGTCTGTGTCCCCTCCAAATGAGGATCCTCCTCCAAACACTCTGGCCAGCCCACCCCAATCACGCTTCCTCCAGCACAGGGATGAAGTGTATCTTTAGTCAGTTTCCGGATTTCAGATGTTTAAATTTGTGTTATATTCATTCAACCAGATCCCAGATCACATGGATGGCCAAGGAGAGGGGCTCAGACACAGCAAGAGGAGCAGGATGCCCCAGATTCCAGAACACATAGCAGGCAGGACGAAGGGCTCAGATCCCTGCAGAGGGGTAGGGCGCCCCTGGATCCAAGAACACGTGTAGAACGGGGACAAGTCAGGGCTAACAGGCCCCTCCCACCTTAAATCCCCAACTTCCTCTGATACCTCTCACATTCTCTGACCCCCCCTTCCCACCTCCGTTTTCCCCAATCCTTATCCCATTCCCCCATTCCCCCATACTTATCCCATTCCCCCTGACCCATCTTCCTTCTCTTCGATTTCCATGTATCCCCCTCCTAATCATACCCCCATCCCTCACTGCACGCCCAAACCCTGTCCCCCTATTCCCACCTACTCTTGCACCCCTAATCACCCCTCACCTCCCTGGGAGCATTAGTTTGTGTAGTTTATTTTCTGTTCAAAAATGGTTTCAGCTTGTTTTGTTGATTCTGCTGTACTCGGATTACATTTCCCTACGGTAAAAATCCCCTTTTTCTTCAGATTTCTTCATTGGGTTGGATTTGAACTCACAGAGACTGGGGCAGGTTGAAGCTTAGAATTAATGACTGTGATACTCCCTCACAGGTAGTGAGGTGCTGTAAGGCAGAGGTAGTTTTCTAGATAGTTAACCTAGCTTGCCATTTAGCACAAGAGGCTTCTGACGAGCTATGATAGAGTGGCAAAATCTTTTTCAAATAATCTTTTAATTTGATTTTCCCTCAAGGGCTGGCGGGTGCCATCCCCTCTCTTGGGGTAACTGTCGAGTGTTGAGTTTCTTGATGCAACAATCTGAGCCCTGGTTTGAGCTTTATCTGTGAGCACAAAAAGGTTGCCAAAAGCTCTCACGTTTCAGAAATTCTTTTTGGAGGGGCGACTATACCTCAGGAAGCCCTTGGTCAAATGTCTCCAAATCTCGATTACTAACAGAACCCCACATCCCTATGAAGCAAGGCAGTCTGAGTAACCCTGTAAATTTTAGAGCACTTAGAAAAGTGAGCTTTCAACAGAAACATTGTCCTAACCTTAACTATAGCAGGGCTGTCACTCTGCTATAAAACCTTGAGAGATCACCATCTCTGAAGACTCAGGGCCATCCGAATTCCTGGGTGTGATCCTTACATAAAAAGACTATGAAAAGAAAACAAGATCCTTGAGACTGTCCTGATTGTCCTGTTTTCCCAGACAGATTTCATCCTGGCTTTTCTTCAGGAGGAAGATGGTGCCTTCACACCCAGGGTCACACACCACAGGCATATAGATGAACACCCATGAAAAGCAGAGACAGCGCAAATAAGAATAGTTCTCAGTAAACTGCGGGGGAGCTGGCCAGGTGAAATGGGAGATGATGTTACATACTCTCGGGTAAAGGTGATACTTGGACAAGTTATATTCTCAGATGATTTTATTCTAAGAACCGCAAATTTGCACCATTACCTCTATCTCAGACATGCGTTTCTGAGCAATGGAAATATTAAAATCAGCTTCTTACTGAAGTGCATGTATCTGAGGAACTCCTTCACCAAATACTCCCATTCTTGAACCTCTAACTCTGTCCCTGGCACAAATGAGAATCTTCAAGCCAATCAGAGTGTGCCTGTGGATTTAAGAGCACTTTGAAAGATCAGCTTTTACACCAGAAGCTTTGTTTTCTGGCAAAAAATCCAAAAGCAGAACTTCCAGGTGAAGCAGGCAGAGAACTTAATGATCCCAACACATGTTCTCAGAAAGCTTCTGTGGAAAGTACTCAAGAGTCTCAGTTTACAGGTGTGGCTCCAGAGCAATGGCACAGCAGATCACCTTGATCCACATGTGAGCTCAGGTGACGGACACTTTGGCTTGCAACAGAGCCCCAGGTGTGTGCCAAAACATATTAGAAGAACGGGAAAATGTTGATATATGATGGTTGTGCCTCAGGATCCCATTGTTGAAAAGACCCTAATTTTGGACTAACCCTACCCCAAGACCTGATGAGACACAGCAAATTTCAAGGCAATCTAAGTACGCACATGAGCATATAAGAAATGTCAGCTGTTAAACAGTAAACTAGTTTCAACCTTAAGTACAGTGGAGCTACCATGCCACTATAAGCCCCTTGGATTAGCTGCCTGAAGGTATTGATTTATTTATGTCAAGTTAAAAATGTGACAATTGGAAACTCAACATTAAATTCATGAAACAAAATCAATCAGTGGTATCTCCCTCCACAGACGCCAACAAAACTCAACCACCAATAAAACTCCCAAAGATATTACAAGGCCCATACCCAACCCAGCCCTTGCTAGAACTGTCTATCTGCAAAAGCTCTAGGAAATAGTTATGTCTCGGCCACCCTGCCCTGGATCCCACATATTGCTACAAAATGCCAGGCAGGGGCCCTTACTCTATATATAGATGAACTCTATATGCAGCACTAGAGATGCATAGATCCGCACAGGCCCTGGAATCCTCACCCCATTCTCCTTCCATAGCGGAAGAGCACCACCTCTCTCTCCAGGAAACCCTTATGTCCAAGAGGTGGAGGCAGCATTTGAATCTACTAAGTAGGAATCGAGTTGGGAACAAATCCCCCCGTTCAGTGTTGCAGCAATTACACTCTTAGTGTGGAAAAATGATTTTTTAAAACCAGACACACTGACACCACTTACCCTGTCCTGAGTATTGTATGTGCTGTTGGAAATCAGGAAACAGGCTTTGTAAACTCTCCAGAAATTGCTTACAGGTCAGTTCCCCCTTCCGCTGGATCACATCCAACAATATTCTTATTTTGTCCTCTGCATCCTTTCCTTTGTTGATTCGACGGTAGTCCTGCTGTGTGATCACCAACTGGAAGAACAACTCGTCCAAGACCTTACCAGCATTGTTTTGAAGTAATTTGACCAGGTTATTTCGTTCCATGTGTATCGTCTCCAAGGCCTTTTCATCGGTGGCCGCTGTTACTGAGTCCCATGGTCTGGAACAATAATTCACTATTAAATATATATATTATTTTTCTCCTAAGGATCAAGAAATAAACATTTGAAGCCGCTAAAGGTAGACTACATTTAATGTCTGGGGAACTGATTCTTTCAGTAACATATAATCAGGAAGTCAAACAGTTGTAGAGAGACAATGGCCAGTTGCAGCTGTTTTCTCTCCTAGCTAGATTGATATGCTCCACTCACCAGAATGAGTTAAATTGTGACCATTTCAGGTCACAGCAGCTCATGCAAGGTTCCCTTTAAGGGGCTGTGCATGAATTTCAGAAATGTGACATTTTTTTCCTTTCAAAGTAACTTTCTAGGGGGGAGTTGAAAGGGCAGTTACAGGAAAAGGGAAGCTGAGCTCAGCAGAGATTTCCACATACTCCCGGATTCGCTCACAGGAGAAAAAATATTGTGCTCACTGAAATGAGCTGAAACCCATCAAGAACCATTTGTTGGCTGGGCTGCCTGACTGGGGATCATTACATCAATCCTCCATATTGCCCACCTCTCAGGAGCAAAACCCCTAGGGTCGATTTTCCTCTTGCTAACACCAGCATGAACCAAGAGTGACTGCATTGGATCCAATGGGGATCCAATGAGGTTTCACCAGTGTAAAACTAGGGTAAGCAGATCAGCCCCATTGTTTTCATCCCATACTGATACAGGACTTTTCTTGTGTGTGTTGTAATGGGGTTTTTATCCCACACTGGTGGTGAAAAAGGTTAATTGTCTTCTCAGGCCCACATTAACACAGCTGGGTGCGCCTGGAGGGTGGGCCAGGCCTAATTAAAGATGAGTCCCAGCTGGGGGAAGAGCTGGGCAGTTCTAGAATAAGATGAAATCCAGACAAGAAGGTTTCAGAGTAGCAGCTGTGTTAGTCTGTATTCGCAAAAAGAAAAGAGTACTTGTGGCACCTTAGAGACTAACCAATTTATTTGAGCATTATTTGAGCCTCCAGAGAAGAAGGAGGCTGTCGGGAGAATCATAGACTCATAGGATTAGAAGGGACCTCGAAAGGTCATCAAGTCCAGTCCCCTGCACTCATGGCAGGACCAAGCACCATCTAGACCATCCCTGACAGGTGTTTGTCTAACCTGCCCTTAAAGATATCCAATGATGGAGATTCCACAACCTCACTAGGCAATTTATTCCAGTGGTTTACCACCCTGACAGCCAGGATGATTTTCCTAATGTCCAACCTAAGCTTCCCTTGCTGCAATTTAAGCCCATTGCTTCTTTGTCCTGTCATCAGAGGTTAAGGAGAATAATTTTTCTCCCGCTTCCTTGTAACAACCTTTCAGGTACTTGAAAAATGTTATCATGTCCCCTCTCAGTCTTCTCTTTGCCACACTAAACAAACCCAATTTTTTCAATCTTCCTTCATTGGTCATGTTTTCTACACCTTTTATCATTTTTGTTACTTTTCTCTGGACTTTTTCTAATTTGTACACATCTTTCCTGAAATGTGGGGACCAGAACTGGACACAGTACTCCAGTTGAGGCCTAATCAGTGCGGAGTAGAGCGGAAGAATTACTTCTTGTGTCTTGCTTACAACACTCCTGCTAATGAATTCCAGAATGATGTTTTCTTTTTTTGCAACAGTGTTACACTGTTGATTCATATTTAGCTTATGGTCCACTATGACCCCTAGATCCCTTTCCTCAGTACTCCTTCCAAGGCAGTCTCTTCCCATTTTGTATGTGTGTAACTGATTGTTCCTTCCTAAGAGGAGTACTTTGCTTTTGTCCTTATTGAATTTCATCCTAATTACCTCAGGCCATTTCTCGAGTTTGTCCAGATCATTTTGAATTATAATCCTATCCTCCCAAGCACTTTCTTTCATTGTGGTTTGTACTTCACTTTTAGGTTTGTCTGTTTGACTCCAAGGAGAAGTCTTGGGGCCACTGCTCTGACAGGAGATTAGAACAGAAAAGGAGCCCTTGGGGTGGGGTGAGTCATCCTAGGAGCCACTTTATGCCAACTAGCATAGGGCATTCAAGACACACTGTTTTCAGAATATTTAGCCAAACATTGTCTTGTAAGGTATTATATAAAAATTGATGACACTCTGATCATGAATATCATTATGTGGTGTGTATACAGGTTGCGTACAAAGAACCATGTATGTGTGGTGGAAATATGTTCTTAAAATATGTTTTGGAGGCAGGGAATAAATAAGTCAGTCTTAGACAAAGGAATGTGGATTAACTTGTCTGCCTGGCTTGATTACAGGCAGAGAACAAGGAAAGTGCATTTACATATACGGTAAACAAAGTAATCACACTCACAAGCAGCAGAGGAAACCCCCATGAGGCCTTCCTGCCTTTGAGGCAAAAACAATGGCCTCTGGGAAATATAAGGAAAGCAAAGAGAATCCCTTAGCCCTGGTCTACACTAGGACTTTAGGTCGAATTTAGCAGCGTTAAATCGATGTAAACCTGCACCTGTCCACAGGATGAAGCCTTTTATTTCGACTTAAAGGGCTCTTAAAATCGATTTCCTTACTCCACCCCTGATAAGTGGATTACCGCTTAAATCGGCCTTGCTGGGTCGAATTTGGTGTACTGTGGACACAATTCGACGGTATTGGCCTCCAGGAGCTATCCCAGAGTGCTCCATTGTGACTGCTCTGGACAGCACTCTCAACTCAGATGCACGATTGTTTGCCGTTGCTCTGACGCAGGGAGGGGCGACTGACGACACGGCTTACAGGGTTGGCTTACAGGGAGCTAAAATCAACAAAGGGGGTGGCTTTACATCAAGGAGTATTTCAGGCAGGACTTCATGGAGGGTTCCAATAAAAAATGGTGCACCTAAGTTATTGATCTTATTGGAACAAGGAGGTTAGTCTGGCCTCTGATTGATACAGGGCTAGATTTACCTCTCTGCACCTTCTCTGTGAGTGACTGCAGTGTGACCTAGAGGAATGAGTCCCCTAGACAGGGGGCGGGGTTGCAAATGAGTACAAAACAAATCTGGTCTATTTCTTGTTTTGATCCACTCCATCTATCTTTTACATCTTTGGCTGGCAGCAGATGGTGCAGAAGGACTGCATGCCATCCACATCTCATGGCTGCCCGGCAGAAGATGATGCAATAGGACTGCTAGCAACCCGTATCACCTGTCTGCTCACCATAAGATGGTTCAATAGGTCTGACTGCAGGACTAAAGAGAATGACTTGATCAAGTCATTCCAAATTTAGTCCCTGCGTCCATGTCTGCCCAGGCGCTCCTGATCGACCTCACACAGGCGACCAGGAGCACCTCGGACATGACGATGACGGCTACCAGTCCTATTGCACCGTCTGCTGCCACAAGGCAAGGGGTTGATGCTGCTGTGTAGCAATGCAGTACCACGTCTGCCAGCACCCAGGAGACATACGGTGACAGTGAGCTGAGCGGGCTCCATGCTTGCCGTGGTATGGCGTCTGCACAGGTAACTCAAGAAAAAAGGCGCGAAACGATTGTCTGCCCTTGCTTTCACGGAGGGAGGGAGGGAACGGGGGCCTGACGATATGTACCCAGAACCACCCGCGACAATGTTTTAGCCCCATCAGGCATTGGGATCTCAACCCAGAATTCCAATGGGCAGCGGAGACTGCGGGAACTGTGGGATAGCTACCCACAGTGCAACGCTCCGGAAGTCGACTCTAGCCTCGGTACTGTGGAAGCACTCCGCCGAGTTAATGCACTTAATGCACTTAGAGCATTTTCTGTGGGGACACACACACTCGAATATATAAAACCGATTTCTAAAAAAATGACTTCTATAAATTCGACCTAATTTCGTAGTGTAGACATACCCTTAGTTATCCATCATTTAGGAAACAAAAGGGACAACACCCTCTGATTCTGTGAACATTAGATCACTGAAGGGCTAAATCCATATGCTGTTTATGTTAAAACCTGATATATAGACTGTGTCAGCTCTCTTTACAGGCCCAAAATCCAGAGTTTGGTCAAGAAAACAGAGGCCTAGCAAACAGTGAACAATATTAGCTAAGAAGCAGAACAAACAAAGGACAACCTTGCTTTTTGCTAAGATAAGCTTGGTCAGCAAAAAGCCAGGTGGAAATTATAATTGGGGGCTTTATCTCAAAGTTAAGAACAGACCATGGGAATGAAAGGGGCCTTGTTTCTTCTGTAGAAGAGGTGCCTTCCTACACACCAGTCTTAAGTTTATGGAAGAGGTTCAAACATATCAGTATGAGATATGATATCCTCCCTCTCACAGATGTGCACCTCTCCTCCTAGCCATTGCCAGTACCTGCCTTAGAAACACAAATGAATAATTAAAAGACAACCTTTATTGCTATATACTTTTCATTTGTCCTTTTGCTTTAACTCCTAGGTGTGTACCTGTTGAACAATCAAGGGAGCTACTTCATTATCTATGGATCCCAAATCAGAATTATATATATATTATACTAACACACTTTATATATTGTTTAATGGAAAACACCTGTGTACTAATTAAGTGTCATGTGTTAACCTGAATCCATGGGCGGAGACATTATGTAACCTTTTGACCATTGGCTACTGTGCTTATCTTGTCTTGCTGCTAAACCTATCCAGGGGTTTGGGACTACCTACCCCGTCATTTCCCTCCGCCCATGGAAAATTCATATAATCCATTGTAATCAATTGTTTTGCAGTGTCTCTGAGCCTAATAAGCGAGGTAACACTCCATCAGTGCTGTATGTAATAAACCCACGTGTTTGATTCTACACGGTGTCCATATTTGTTCCTTCAGCTGGGGGCTCGTCCGGGATACAAGCTTGTGAACTGATTGAGGAACTGAGACTGAAATCCAAAAGGAGGTGAGTATGTTTAATTTACCACCTCATTAGGCCAGGGATAGAAGTCTCTCATCCCTTTTCAGACACATCTTGTTCCCACTTTTTTTTTTTAATTTAAGTGCAAAGGAACCTAGGCATGTGTAGTATAAGCAGAGGGGTTAATAAGGGTACCAGTTGGGAGGGGAAACATGTGCAAGAGGGTTATGTACTGCTTAAACTAAGGGGTGTGTTATGGAGGACTTGGATAAACCACCAGCAAGCGATTGGCCATGAGTTAAGCCCAGAACTGGTTGGGTATGCGAGCGGTAGGCAGTGCAAACTGGTGGTCCCATTTCCTCATTGCATGTAACATTGCAAGCCCTAGGGGAGCGCCCCCCAGGCATGTGACGTACATGCCTTCAAATAGCACAAGTCTCCAATAAGGCCGGCAATTGTGTGGAGATTTAGACCACAGTATTCAAAGAGGGGGAGACGTACATCCCCATCAAAGCTGTCAGTGTAAAAATTTAGACCACAGTATTCAAAAGGGGGGGAAACGTAAATCCCCATTAAGGCTAACATTTGTGGAGATTAAAACCACAAATATAAGGGGAAAGACGTACATTCCCAACAAGGTCAGCAGCCAGGGTGAGTAAAGCCCATGGCATCAAAAGGAAAGGCGATAATCAGCCCTCGAGAATATTTGGAGTATAAACATGTCAAAACCCGACAAACAGAACAGCATACGGATTTTAGCCCTTCAATCCTCTTATCTGAAGTGAGGAAGGTGCTGGTAATATGTTGTAAACAAGAAAGTTGCTTAGGCAAATATTGTAACTTGCTAAGATTAAATTTTAGTCACTAGAAAGTGTGTTTTGTTTTGTTTTGTTTGTAACTAGATCTCTCTTTTTTCCTCTTAGTATCACTTAAATCTAAGTTCTTCACTAATAAACCTATTCTGGTTTTCTTATGAAACCATCTCAGTCCTGTATATCAAAATGAAGAGTGAGTCCTCATCTAAATTAACTGGCTAGTGTGTTTTCTGTCTCTTTGGAGGCAGCAAACTAAATTTCTATGAGTGTCCAATCAGAGGAACTGGACGCTGCAGAGAGACGTCTCTGGGGAATTTGAGAACTAGAGTACACTGTAGGTTACCTGCAAGGAAAAGTTTAGGCTAGCAGAGTCTCAAGGAGTTTGCTGGTGAGGGCAGACAGACTGGTGTGGCAGGGAGCTGACACACAGTTTAAGCTCCAGCAAAGCTCTCCTTTGCTGATGCAGAGAGGTAACACAATGACTTATGACAATGACTTTAAGGTGCCACAGGCCTCCTTGTTGTTTTTGCTGAAACAGACTAACGCGGCTCCCCCTCTGAAACAACGACTGGTTCTGAGGGACTTCAGGAGAGTGTCACAGTGGCCTAGTTGGTGGCAGGATTTACACACAGCTTGCTGGTTGACTGAAGTTCGAGCTTCAAGCGCTGGTACATTAGATTTCTGAGAGATTCAGAGTTAGAGGACTGGGAACAGACAGAAAAGATTACAGTTTGTTGTGTTCTATTTGATTATTTCAGGTGAGGAAACAGACCCCAAAAAAGTATAAAATGAGCCATGGATGGAATGACAAAGTTGGAACTGGGCAGACTGAAGGCTGATCAGAAAGATAAAGAATGGGAGACTAGGAAACACCAAAAATGGGAAGCTGACCAGACAGCCAAAGAGAGGGAGGCCAAAAAGGTTTATCAGATGTGATTTTATGAAAAAAATGGGCAGAAGGGCTGAGAATTATGACCAATTATTTGACCTCTTTGCACAGGAACATTTCCTGAGTATATGACCTGAAGAGATCAGAGAAGCCATTTGCGATAAATCTTTGGGTTCTGTACAGGAAGCAGCAGATCTGGCTGAGCCTCATGTACAATCCTGAGCATCCAGTGAGCACAAGGCACAAAGAAAAGAGGGACCCCATTTTATTGCTGGGAAAAGAGAAGGCGGTTGGGAGCCCAGGCACGCACCACCTCAGAACTGACTCCTGAAAATCACATTCACAAACCCCCTTCACAGGAGGACGGCTGAAGGAGGCGTTTCACTGAAAACCTGAGGGACAATTGTCCTAAAAGGGAATCTAGGTCCACACCCCATCCAGCCCAGGTTAATGCAGCTGTCATAAACACAGGACCCCCAGATGTGCCTGAGGGACTCCTGATGAGTTTTGTAAAGTCGGACCCACTGGAGTTTATTCAAGTTGCCAAAGTGAATGGCAAAGAACGCTTGGGATGGAGGGACACTGGCACCCAGATTTCTCTGGGCAGAGAGGCCACACTCTGGGAAACTGACATGTTACCTGGGGAAAATGTAGAACTCCCAACATGGGGAAAATTTAAAACCACTGTTAACTTTGGCTAACGTTCATTTGGAGTGTGTCATAGGGTGCTAGAGAGGAAAGAGCTGCTACACTAAGCGCAGCCATGATGGGGCGCACTCGAGGTGAGTCCCCCCCTTTACAAGTACATAACAATGGAAACAACATCCCAGCAATGACCCTGCGGTGCCAGCTGAGGAGAAACTTTCCCCCTAAAACCCTGTTTTCAGAGACGTTACCCTCTGGTTGATAACATCTGTGAAGCAGCTCTGTCGGCATCTTCCAAAGGTTCCTCAGCCACAGGCCTCGGCGATGTGATACCAGCTGGTGCTGTGTGATAAATCAGAACAAAATGCTCAGTGAGACATTGCTAGGCTCATAGAAACCACTGTCTGGATGGCTAAAAGCAGAGTGTGAAAAGGATGAGGGGTCCGACAAGTTGGCATTTTCTAGTTCAGTTCGATATGAAACACCCACTGCTCTACTGACTAGGGGAAAGGGGTGCAGGGTTTTGGGGAGTTGAATAGTGGGTGACCAGTCTACTGTAGTTGGACACTCCCCTCATGTACAGATGTTGGACCAAACTCCCCTGTTCTAGACACCAGTCGATTGCACTGACTCCTGTTCATGTCAGTGGGAGTGAAATTTAGCCCATTTTGCGTAATTGAAATGCTCCCTTCTCTAGCTGCGTTTGTAGCCCTGAAGCCTAAGAGTGCATGCACAATGGTCCCTCTCTGTACTGAGTGGCACATGAAAGACCTTAGGCTGGTCCATTCCCCCATAATGCTGGGGAATACTGACTGACAGTATGTCAAGGAGCAGAGGGTCCCAGCAGTACAACTGGGAATAGCTGTAATAGCACTGCACTCCCTCAGCACAAGTGGCTGCAGATCGCACAGCAGCAGGAAAGAGTCCTGGAGGATGTGATACCCTAACACTAGAGGCTTCCTCTCAATGAGAACAAAACTCATTGTGCCCAGCTTCAAGCTCACTTTAACATTTTGTGGCTGGAAGTATGAATGACATGAGTGGATTTGAGGACAGTATATGGAAGACTGTGCAAAATGCAGAAGAAATATACTCAATTAAAAAAGGGGTGTGAAAAATGCAGCAGAGGCTGGGAATAGGAAAACACAATGATTGAGAACGTGGGGCATGGCAATTAGGCTGAGGTGGAGGGGAGACGAGTTGAATAAAGTTAGTTGAACTCTTGGAGCACAAATATCCTACATAGGGCTCCCACTCCTGCCAGCCTAGCTCTGGGGCTCTTCTCTCTCTAAGAAATGGCACAGAATTCCCATTAGTTGGAAACACTATTGTTAGAGTCAAGTCTCTGTTGGGTGGGGGATGGAAGGGATCCATAAATTATATTGCAGAGGAAAAAGATTTCCCAGTTCAGACTGGTCTTGTACAGCCTAAAACAATTTCATGAGGGGTACCGAAAACCTTAGACTACAAAAAAAGTCACCCATTCCCAGTTTGAATTCTGTAGTTATTGGCAGGATAGAGAGAATAGCTCATGCCTCTTTACAAATGTTGTCCAGATGTGACGTCCACTTCTGCATGACACTAGTGAAACATACCATAATATTTTACTTATGGTTTCTCTGCCTGTCAGTATTAGAGAGATGTAGGACAACTGGAAGGAATACAAAAGAGAAGAGCTGGATACTTAGTGTGGAATGATTGATTAATGAGGAAGGATTAAAATAGCTGAATAGGTAAAAGCTGGCTCATAGAGAGCTAAAGGGGTATTCGCATACATAAACAACAACAACAATACTCACCACGTCCACAGCTCACAACCCCTGCTTACACACTGGGAGCTGTGAGTGCTTCGCACATCAGGGACAGGCACTTCATCTTGAAAGTGCTTAACAGATATAAATTACTGACCCCAAAGCTCTGTCCTGTGCGGCCACTTGGCCTTATTGTCTCTCTTTAAGATATGGGGAAACCGAGGCACGGGGAGACACATGACTAGTGTGACAAGTTCTTTCAAGGACATGGCCACAGCGTGAGTCAGAGGCAGTATTAGAAGTCAGAAGTTCTTGGCTTCCAATGTCATCCCCTAGGCACCAGTGGGCATGGCTTCCTGAGAGAAGGGCCATGATTAGGACTCATGGGATCACAGTGTGTAACAAGACAGTTCCGTGGAACACCACAACCAGTGCCATACAATGGGACGAATCAGACTGTGGAACAGTCTCCAAAGGGGAGGGGTGGATGTCCCTGGTCTCGGAACATTTACACACCACAGGACAAGCCCTGGATGATAGACTATAGACAACACTTCTGCTCCACGCATAAGGGCTGATGATGGACAGGAAGGGACCATTGTTTTCTCTTCAAAACATGAACATGCAGGAACAGAATGAAGGGCTCATTGGGGGTTGCCCGCAGCTAATCAATCTTCCAGTTTAAGAAGGTCTTTCAGCACTAGTGTTGCAAAGTGCACAGTGCTGTACTGTTAAGAAGACAGAACTGGATTCACATGGTACAGAGGCATCAGGACATTCATTGAGTATGTCTGCATGAGCTGGGAATTATACCCCTAGCTCCAAGTGTAAGCGTAGCCTTAGTGTGATACATCTCAGGGAGCTCAAAGGAGCCTTCAGTGCAGCAAATACTGTATTAGCATCCCACAACAACTGGGGCTATTAAATGAGGAAGCAGGGGTTGTAACTGACTGCTCTTAAGGAACCTGAGGAGTCAGGTTTGAAGAGAGGCTAGTCTGCCTCTTAGAAGTTGAGGGAAAGACAAACTAGCAGGTGACTGACCTCCAAGGGCGATGCAGTGTTACCAGCTGGTGCTGCACAATAAAACAGAACAAAATGATCAATGAGGCATTGATGGATTTATAGGGACCATTGTCTGAATTGCTCATTGAAAAGTATGAGTTAGATTATGGTTTTGGCAAGTCTACATTTTCCGATTCATTTGGGTATTGTGTACCAGCTACTACTGTAGCCAGAGGGACATTGGCAAGACTGATCTGGTTGGTACAAAAGCATGAGAGAAATTTGCTAGCCTCCATGTTCAGATGTTGGACCTAATTCCCCTGTGTTACTCCACTGCCTTGCATTGACTTCAGGGACTGTCGGTCAGAGCAGAATGTAGCCCACAGTGTGTAAATAAAAGCTCCAGTTCTGTTTTTAGCCTTGCCCACTCCCTGAAGCCCTAACGGTGCATGTGCAACCTTCACTTTCAGCAGTGAGTGGTACGGGCAAGATTTTAGTTGGTCTATAAGATGGGGAAACACTGATTGGCAGTATGTTAAGGAACCCAGGCTACCAGTGGTATAGTAGAATAGCTGTAGTATCACTAGCTTCCCTCAGCAAAAGCAGCTGCAGACCTCTTAGCAGCAGGAAAGGAGCCTAGAGGACGTGATACCCTAATACTAGCGGCTTCTACTCAAGGTGGGCAAAACTCATCGTGCCAGTTTCAAGCCCACTTTAACATTGTGGGGCTGTAAGTCTGACTGACATTAGTGGGTTTGATTTTTGCTTATGCAAGATGGTGAAAAATGCAGAAGAAAGAAGAGTATCTAATTAAAAAGGGGTGTGAAAAATGCAGCAGAGGGTGGGAATACGAAAATACAAAGATTATGGACATGGGGCACTGGGATTTGGCTGCGATGGGGTGAGAAGAGGAGTTGAATAAAGTTGATTGAAATACTGGAGCACAAATATCATACACAGGACTCCCGCTTTCAACAACCTTACTCTTCTCTCTCTAACACACAACACAGAAATACTATTACCTGGAAACACTGTTCTGAGATGTGCGTCTCTCTTGGATGCATAAAAGGGGAATTCGTATATTAAATTTCAAAGGAAAAAGATTTGCCAGTTCAGTCTAGTCTTGTGAAGCTAGAACAGTTCCATGAGGTGTACTGAAAACCTTAGACTACACAAGATTCACCCATTCTCAGTGCAGATTTTGTAGTCGCTGCCAGTTATTGGCAGGGTAGGGAGAGGATGGCTCAGGCCTATTAATTAACATTGACCAGATTTGATGGCCTCCTCTGCATGACATTGGTGAAACTCCCATGAATATTTTCCTTCTAGTTCTGGACACCTTAATACCGGCAATATGTGGGGCAACGGAGGGAATACACAGAAGAGCAGCAAAAATAAATCCTGGGGTTAGAGGGACTGACTGTATTAGGAGTCAGGAGTTCTTGGCTCTCAGTGCCATGTTGTAGGTAACAGGGCACATGGCTTCCTGAGAGACGGGGGTATGACTAGGACTAATAGATCTCACTGAGTAATGGGACACTTCTGAGGAATATAAGGAATACTACAATACAGTATCAGACTGCAGAACAGTCTCCCAAGGGAAGGCGTGAATGTCCCAGGCCTTGGACAAGCACTGGAGGATAGACCGGAGGGAACACTGCAGAGCTGGGCAGAGGGGATGGTGAAGAAGATGGGACCCTGGTTATCTCTTTGAAACCTGCAGGTCTAGGAAAGGAAAGAGGGGCTCATAGCGGGGTTGCTCCCAGATAAGCAACCTTTCTGTTTAGGAAGGACTTTGTCCACTACCTCTGCAAAGTGAACACTGCTGTAGAGTTAAAGACAATACCTTGAGGCTTCACTGTCTCTGAGGACTCAGAGCCAGTTACACTCCTGGGTCTATTCTCCATGATTACAGACTCTGAAAAGAAAACAAGATCCATAAGACTCTCTTCATACAAATTTCTTCTTGGCCTTTCTTCAGAATTAGGAGGATGCCCCTCATCCCCCATGATGTTTGTGTCACCCACCACAATCACATTGATAGAATTCATGTGAAAAGCAGAGATAAAGGAAATATGAATGAGCTTCAGTAAACTGTGTGACAGACAGCAGGGAAAGTTGGAGATAGTGTTGCACACTGTCGGGCAGGGCCGGTGCAAGGATATTTTGCGCCCTAGGCGAAACTTCCACCTTGCACCCTCCCGCCCCGCACATTGGTTCATTGAGGGGCAAATCCCAACGAGCCTTTATAGACCCCAGGGGCCAGCCTGCCCAGGTGCTGCTCCCCAGACCAGGTTCCCCTCTCCTCACCCCCTGAACTCCCCTGGAGGGTGCACAGCCCCCCCACAAGCCCTCCTGACCCCACCCTGGCAGCCCCCACCCCGAGTCCACTCACTGGCTTTTCTGGGCTTGGGCTGCTGCAGCGGCTCGGCAGAGAGGAGCCGCCTTCCGGAGGCACCGGACAGCCAGAGCGTCCCACTTGCGGCGGCGGCGAGCCCCAGCCATGGAGGAGCCGGTGCCGCGCAGGTGGGCAGCAGCCCTGCAAAGGTGGCGGCGGCGCTAGCAGGGAGCCGCCCCCCCCCCCGCCCAGGCTGCGGCCCGGCACCCCCGCCCCGGGGGCTCCTGCAGGCTGCAGCGGATGCATGCGGGCGCCGGCCCCCATGTGCCCCCCGGCTCCCCCCCTTTGCCTAGGGTTATCATATTTCAACAATCAAAAAAGATGGAGAGAGCCCCACCCTAGCCCTGCCCCCATCCACTCCCTCCCACTTCCCACCCCCTGACTGCCCCCCTCAGAACCCCCAATGCCCCCCCGCCCCTTGTCCCCTGACTACCCCCTCCTGGGACCCCTGCACCTAACTGCCCCCCAGAACCCCACCCCCTACCTAAGACTCCATGTTCCTTGTCCCCTGACTGCCCCCTCCTGAGACCCCCCACCCTAACTGCCCTCCTAGGACCCTACCCCCTACCTGTCCCCTGACTGCCCCAACCCTTATCCACACCCCCGCCCCCAGACAGACCCCCGGGACTCCCACGCCCCATCCAACCACTCCCCACCCCCTGACAGGACCCCCAGAACTCCCGACCCATCTAACCCCCCCGTCCCCTGACTCACTGCTCCGATCCCTCTCCCCACCCCCACCCCCTGACAGGCCCCCCCTAGAACTCCCAACCCATCCAACCCTCCCGCTGCTCCCTGACTGCCCCCCGGGACTCCCCTTATCATGCCCATGCCGGTCAGATGCTGGCTCCACGTGGAGGCAAAACACGCTTCCGGGCTGCAGCGCGCACAGCCCCTCCCCCGCAGAGCGCTGAGGCTGTGGGAGGGGCAGCGGGCGGCAGCCCCCGTGCACCCCCTGTTCCCCCCTTGCTGCGCTCGGGCTCTGCGGCTCCCAGGAGTGTGAGCTGCCGCCGCTGCTGCCCCTCCTGGAGCAGGCTCAGGGCCCCATGCCCCAGCACCGGCTCACATGCCCGGGAGCTGCAGAGCCCGAGTGCGGCGTGGGGGGAATCGGGGGGTGCACGGGGGCCGCCGCCCGCATCCATCTGCTGCAGCCTGCAGGAGCCCCCCCGGGGGGGGGGGGGGGTCGCCGGGCCGCAGCTTGGGCAGGAGGGGTGGGGGGCACGGCTGCGCCCCGCCAGGGGCGCTGCCGCCTTTGCAGGGCTGCTGCCTCCCTGCGCTGTGCCGGCTCCTCCATGGCTGGGGCTCACCACCCCTGCAAGCCAACACTCTGGCTCTCCAGTGCCTCCGGAAGGTGGCTCCTCTCTGCCAACCCAGGGCACCCCTTTTTGGCACCCCCAACAACTTGGCGCCCTAGGCGACCGCCTAGTTGGCCTAGTGGTTGCACCGGCCCTGCTGTTGGGTGAAAGCAATAAGTAGTATAACCTCAATAGTATTCATCACCCTGTATTTTGTGAAAGGTTTCCATTTAGGGCTTATGTCCCACCCACTGTTCCCTCTAAGCTATGCGCGTGTGCGCGCGCACACACAGATCATAAACCCCACGCACATGGCAAAACACCATGCGCACAAAAATTTGCACAGAAGCACAAAAATTGGCAAAGAAGACATTTTTTGCACACACGGCCTGTCAAAAATTAGAAGGAACATTGGTCCCGCCCTCCAACCCTGTTTCCATTGGCGCCAAAGTTTGACGCCGTCGGCCATTTTGAAAAAAATATGTTTGACTAGGAGGAGTATTCTATGTTTGTGCTTTGATACATTTAGAGAAAAAGGCTGAAAGAACAGAGTGAGAGTTTAAAGATAAAAAGAAAGTTTGGGTAAGGTTTAGAGGAAAAAAGGAAAGAAAGATATTTGGTGAGGTTGAGTAAGGAGACATGATTGTAAAGGCCTAGTTTGGCATGTTTTTAAAGAATAGAAAGATAAAACTTTAAAAAATTGAGATTTTTGTTTTTAAAGGGTTAGTTTGAAAGAAGAGAGGCAAGTTATTAAAGAAGAGAGAAATTTTTGGTGAGGTTGAGTAAGGAGAGATGATTTTAAAGGCCTAGTTTGGCATGTTAAAGAATAGACATTTTTGAAATAAATGTAAAAAGTGTATTAAATATAAGGGTAGGTTAAGAAAAGAGCATTTAAAAAGAGTTAAATAAAAGAGAAAACTAGGTTTAAGAAAACCACACATGGCCAAAAAAGGAAATTTACTAAGTAAAAGCCTGTTTAGTAAGCACATGGTAAAAACTATAAAGGCAGGTTAAGAAAAACACAATTAAAGTATTAAATATAAGGGTAAGTGAAGAAAAGAGCATTTAAAAACATTAAATAATATTGAAAGCTAGGTTTAAAAAGGGAATTTACTAAGGCAAAGCCTGTTTAGTAAACACGTGGTAAAAATATAAAGGGTGGCTAATAAAAAACATTTAAACTGTTAAATATAAGGGTAGGTTAAGAAAAGAGCATTTAAAAACATTAAATAATACTAAAAGCTAGGTTTAAGAAAAACACACATGGCAAAAAAAAGGAAATTTATTGAGGCAGAGCCTGTTTAGTAAGCACATGGTAACAAAGGTCATAGAAAAGTATTTATTAAATACAGGTTTCAGAGTAACAGCCGTGTTAGTCTGTATTCGCAAAAAGAAAAGGAGTACTTGTGGCACCTTAGAGACTAACCAATTTATTTGAGCATAAGCTTTCGTGAGCTACAGCTCACTTCATCGGATGCATACTGTGGAAAATACAAAAGATGTTTGTTTTTATACACACAAATCATGAAAAAATGGGTGTTTATCACTACAAAAGGTTTTCTCTCCCCCCACCCCACTCTCCTGCTGGTAATAGCTTATCTAAAATGATCACTCTCCTTACAATGTGTATGATAATCAAGGTGGGCCATTTCCAGCACTTTGTGGGCACTTCCAGCATTTCCAGCACAAATGGCCCACCTTGATTATCATACACATTGTAAGGAGAGTGATCATTTTAGATAAGCTATTACCAGCAGGAGAGTGGGGTGGGGGGAGAGAAAACCTTTTGTAGTGATAAACACCCATTTTTTCATGATTTGTGTGTATAAAAACAAACATCTTCTGTATTTTCCACAGTATGCATCCGATGAAATGAGCTGTAGCTCACGAAAGCTCATGCTCAAATAAATTGGTTAGTCTCTAAGGTGCCACAAGTACTCCTTTTCTTTTTATTAAATATAAGGGTAGGTTAAGAAAAAAAGCATTTAAAAAGAGTTAAATAAAAGAGAAATATATAAAGATAGGTTAAAAGAAAGAACAGGGCAAGAAAAGGGAAAAGAAAACCCCTTTGCAAAGGGCAAAGATAGAGAGAATGTGGTTGAGTCAAAGAGAGAGATTTTACCCTTCCAAGTCTTTTTGCCAAATGAGGCAACTCCCCAGGTTCAGAGCCCCTCAGGCTTGTTATCACCGCCTTTGGATTGGCCCAATCAGATGTTGTTCTACAGCAGCGTCATAGAATTCATTTTCCTGAACCAATCCTATAGTCCCAAGATTTTTAAACAAGAGTCATCTTCCGTCTCTCCTCTCGCTAATCCCCTACCCCCTTCAACTGCCTTGTTCTTATCGAAAAAAACAGACCCCGAGCATTTTTCCCACCGTGTAGCCCTTTTACATAGGGGCTTTAATAAAAGTTAAAACCATAAGCTTTTAGTAACAAACAATTTTTAAATGTTTACCCCTATGTTTTAGACTAACATGGGTTATTTTTTAGTAAGAACAATTTGAAGCTGCAGCAAACCCCCTGTTAGCAAAAACAGCATCTGTGAGTCAGCGGATTAGCGATAAGAAGGCTGCTTCTTCCCCAAACTTTTTAACCAATGCAAGTAAAAGTTATATTAAGTCTTGTAAAGGGTTAAACACTTTAAAAGACAAACCTAGGTGAAGACACATCCCTTTATTTACATGGGTGTTTCAATAAAATAGAGCACGCAGAAACACCCCAGGTTTTAAAACCACAGGTCTTTAGTAACAGACAGCTTATATTCCCCTTATTTTGTAAACCACTGGATCAGAGAGAAGACGTTTTTTTCCCCCCACCCCCCACTTTTTAACAAACAGAGGTGAAAGTTTTGTAAAGGAATAAACACTTGAAAAGACAAGCCTATATGAAGACACATTCCTTCATGTAGTCCTTTTGCATATGTTTTAATAAAAAGTGAGCATGCAGAAACAATCCAGGGTTAAAAACACAGAAAACCAGTTTATAAAAGTAATGTATAGTGATAAAAAAAGTTTCCCCCTATGTTTTAGACTAACATGGGTTATTTTTTAGTAAGAACAATTTGAAACAGCATGCTTTTTTAACAAAGCCATTTGCAGCAAAAACAACGTCTGTGAGTCAGTGGATCAGAGATAAGAAGGCTGCTTCTTTACCTGCTTTTCAACAAATACAAGTGAAAGTTATAATAAGTTTTGTAAAGGAATAAACACTTGAAAAGACAAACCTATATGAAGAAGCAGCCCTTTATTTAGCACTTTTGCATGTGTTGTAATAAAAAATGAACATGCAGAAACAACCCAGGGTTGAACCCACAAACCCTTACTAACAAAAAGCTTTTAAAAGCTTTTCCCTATGCTTTTAGTGAGGGCAATTTGAAGCTGCAACAAAACTAGCATCTGTGAGCCAGTGGATGAGAGAGAAGATTGCTTCTTCTCCCACTTTTTAACAAATAGAGGTGAAAGTTATATTAAGGCTTGTAAGGAAATAAACACTTGAAAAGAAAAGCCTATATGAAGACACATGCCTTCATTTAGCCCTTTTGCATATATGTCTCAATTAAAAAAAAAATAGCACGCTGAAACATCCCAGGGTTAAAAACACAGAGAACCTGTTTATAAAAGTAATGTATATTGATAAAAAAGTTTCCCCCTGTGTTTTAGACCAGGGATGGGCAAACTACGGCCCGCAGGCCACATCCGGCCCGCGGCACCATCCTGCCCGCCCCCCCGGCCCCTCCCCCGCCTTCCCCCCTCCCCCAGAGCCACGCCGCCACTCGGGCAGCGCGTTGGGGGGCGGGGCTGCGCGCTCTTGTGGGGCAGCGTGTCTAGCTCCACGCAGAGCCAGACACGTTGCTCTGAGCGGCGTGGTAAGGGGGCCGAGGCTGGGGGGTTGGATAAGGGGCAGGGGTTCTCGGGGGGCAGTCAGGGGACAGCAAGCAGGGTGGGTTGAGTAGGGGGTGGGGTCCCGGGGTGGTGGTTAGGGGCGGGGGGTCTCTGGAGGGGGCAGTCAGGGAGTAGGGGGGCGTTGGATGGGGCGTGGGAGTCCCGGGGGTCTGTCAGGGGGCAGGGGGGTGGATAGAGGTCAGGGCAGTCAGGGGACAGGGAGCACGGTGGGTTGGGTGGGAGGGTCCTGCGGGGGCAGTTAGGATGGGGGGGTCTCTGGAGGGGACGGTCAGGGGACAAGGAGCAGGGGGGGTTGGATGGGCCAGGGGTTCTGAGGGGGGCAGTCAGGGGGCGGGAAGTGGGAGGGGGCCGGATAGGGGGTGGGGCCAGGCTGTTTGGGGAGGCACTGCCTTCCCTACCCGGCCCTCCATACAATTTTGCAACCCCGGTGTGGCCCTCGGGCCAAAAAGTTTGCCCACCCCTGTTTTAGACTAACATTGGTCATTTTTTAGTGAGAACATTTTGAAGCAGCATGCTTTTTCAACAAAAACAGCATCTGTGAGTCAGTGGATCAGAGACAAGAAGGCCAGAACATAACAAGCAAGTCGTAGGCCTGCTTTTAAAACAAAATTATACCAAATACTTGTTGAAATAAACATTTTCTTTTGTTACGTGAAGAGGGCATTGCTTTGTAACTAATCTTATTAACAAGGTAAAATTAAAAAAAAGAAATTACCTCAGGGTTAAAACCACAGCCAGTTAGTTTATAAAAGTAATTCGTTAAAGTTTTTAACAAATAGTGGTGAAAGGCTTGTAAAGGGATAAACGCTTTAAAAGACAAGCCTATATGAAGACGCATCCCTTCATTTAGCACTTTTGCATATGTTTTGCAGTATAAAAAGAGCATGCAGAAGCACCCCAGGTCTAAACCCACAAACCCTGACTAAGAAAAAGTTTTTAAAAGCTTTTCCCTATGAGGTTTTTAGCGAGGACAATTTGAAGCAGCCTTTTTAAGTTAGTGGATTAGAAAAGAAGGAGACCACTTTGAAAAATAAGTTTATCTGAAGAAACAATTTTTTATTTAACCCCTTTGCATATGTGTTTCAATAAAAAGTGAGCATGCAGAAACAACCCAGGGTTGAAAACACAGAAAAACTTTTTATAAAAGTAGTGTATAGTGATAAAAAAGTCCCCTTCCCCCCATGTTTTAGACTAGCACTGGTCATTTTTTAGTAAGGACTGTTTGAAACAGCATGCTTTTGCAGCAAAGCCGCTGACAGTAAAAACAGCCTCTGTAAGCCAGTGGATCAGAGATAAGAAGGCTGCTTCTTCGCCTGCTCTTTAACAAATACAGGTGAAAGTTATATTAAGTTTTGTAAGGGAATAAACACTTTAAAAGACAAGCCTATATGAAGACAGAGCCCTTTATTTAACATATTTACATGTGTTTTAATTTTAAAAAAAATGAGCATACGTAAAACACCCCAGAGTGAAAACCACAGAACCTTAGTAACAATTAGTTTATATTCCCCTTATTCTGTATTCCAGTGGATCAGAGAGAAGTTTATTTTCCTCCCCACTTTTTAACAAATCCATGTGAAAGTTATATAAAGCTTCATTTTCTTAGGACTTTTAGATTTAAGTATGAATTTTTCTGTTGCATTATCAGAATGTCTTTGTTTTTAAATGTTTGCAACCCGTGTGCTAAGACACAGGTACAAGCTTCTGTGTTTGTTTTGGGTCCATAGATTTTATTAAAATAATACAGCACAGGCTGGAGCTGTGGCTTTCTCTACATTTTAAAAACAGATAAGACTAATTAGGCTAGCCCAAGGGTGGGTAAGCTTTATGAACTCCCCAGCAATTCACAGACTTGCTGCATTCAGGAATAATTAAATATTTTAAAGAAAATCAAGACAGACATAGGAATACGAAAATACTGTGTCAATGGAGTCTTTGTAATCTGTCTGCAGGAGTAAACCATAAAAACAGACTGCGGGTCCATTCTGTACACAGTAATTGCTGGTTTCAGAGTAGCAGCCGTGTTAGTCTATATTCGCAAAAAGAAAAGGAGGACTTTTGGCACCTTAGAGACTAACACATTTATTTGAGCATAAGCTTTCGTCAGCTACAGCTCACTTCATTGGAAAACTTTTCATTTTACAGTAATTGCTTTGTCTTTGTGACATCAGGAAAATTAAAACAAGTATTTCACTCATATAATAATATAATTCATAAAATGTGGAAAACCACACCAAAGTGCTCGGGGTTCCAAGCGGTTAAAACACTCATGATAATATGTGAATGAAACATATACAAATGTTCAGAAGACTTTGCATTTACTGTTAGCACAAAGTGGTCTGTATATACACACAGTTAATGAAGTCCAAGTGTTAGGTATTCCTGTAACCTGTAATATTGAATGATTTCCCATAAACGATAAAGGTCTTCCTTACACCTCACTCCCAGGTGGCTATTTTAGTCATTACCAGGATGTTTCTCTAACAGTTTGGACACTGGGAGGTAAATATGAAAGGCAGGAGTTGATAGCAGCGATCACAGCTCTGCATGTTGTAAAATGTCCTGGCACATTTATCCTGGCTTTTCTACACAAATCATTAAAGCTCTGCTCTGATTGATGGCAACAGACAGATGCTGGTATGTCCCTGACAGTATGAAAATCAATCAATATTGTTCAGATTCTGAGCTCCTCACTTAACTGTTGTTTTAAATTGTCTTGATTCAGTTTTATTCCACTGAACACCAAGGGAGTTCACAGAGAAAGAATCTTCAAATTTGGCCTAGAGATTTTTGTTCTAAAAAGTGTTTTTTGTAATAGAGAATGCCACCTACCTCTTCTTCTCTAGTAGAATCAACAGAAAACACAGCTCCCAATGACGTTTCATACTGTTGTGTTTGCCTCACACTGTAAAAATAAATAGTCACTTGGAATCTGAAAGTAAAATACTTACAGGAGGTGGGGAAATAGGATGTGGTGTGGCTCAGAGCTTTATTGCTGATTACTGGAAATCACACACCATTTGAAGAATTGTAACCACTTGAACTCACAGAAGTTCAGCATCACCCCCCTCCCAACTGACACTTGACCCAGTCCTCAACACAGTGTGTGTGTCTAGTGTGATTGGGAGCACAGATGAAACAGGAAAGAAGTCTGGGAATTCAGGTTCAGGACAATTTATGGGGCTAATCTCACCCCAGTTTACCTTTCTGCTGCACCCCAGTAACTGAAGGCAGAATTGAGCCCACAATGCTCATTGCAGTGTCCGGCTGTCACACATTATGGAGTGTGGCTGGCAGGAGAAGGGTGCAGTTGCTTTCTGCTTCCTTCATCACGTTTGGGGGTGAGTTCTCGGAGAGAGACAGTTCTTACCCAGCAGCTTCCCTTTTGACGTCACTGCTGCTGTCAGTCGCATTCAGGGGGCAGAGCCCTACACAGAATGGAGTGGGGGAGACGGGGGCTGGGAGGAAGGGGGAGGCAGAAACAAGGGCCAAAACACTCAGTAGGGGGAGGGGATAATGTGCAGCTGAGGACCCGTTGTACTCCAGAGGGGAAGAACGTAGTATCCACCATTTGGGGGAGACATGGCCCTTTACACTTGCCGGAAATGCAGGGAGCAGGGTGTAAGGGTGTTGCCTCCTTAGCTGAGTGGAAGCAGATTTTCGGGACCTTGCAGGTAAATTTCCCAGGTGAGGTAGAAATCAGTGACGTGGAGACATGTTTACTTGGGCTTGGTGGACACCTGGAGGTTTTACTGCTTTAACTGCACTGGCATATTTAAAGAAGCAACAGCCTCCTAGTGTAGATGCAGCTTAGACCAGCAGAAAAACTCTTTTGCCAATAAAGCTTATATCTGTTCCCTGAGCAAAATAAACACTACCAGCAAAAGCACTTTTTTGCCAGTGTGAGTGCATCTCACACCAGGGCATTTGCTGGCACAGTTATGTTGTAAAAAAAACACATTCCTAACCAACACAGCTCAGGGGCCCACCTATTCCATACAGACCTGCCCTTAGTGTAAACCTGTGTATTTACAAAATGTATATGAAACCTGTTTCCTTGGACAGAGGTGTCAGGGACTGCAGATGGGTAACTTCTTCTTGCAGAAACCTCAGCTAAACCAGTATTGCCCTGTCCCAGGAAGTAGCTGACTGAGCCTCTGTCTCTGGCTAGGGTCTCACACCAAACTAAGAGCCAGACCAAGGAGAGTATTCTATAACAACAACCTGCTTAATGAGGGTCTGGTTGCTTATTCAAAAAGAAAGCCATTTGCCATTTCCTGCATAACAAGAGCTAATCATATTTGGGGTGAAGGGATTTGGGGGTTCTGCTATGGAGACTTTAGATGCTGTGAAGCCATTGTCATGCCATCATTTTGCTACATCAGAATCTGCTGACCTCAATCAGGGATTTTGGGATTTAATCTGAGGAGAGTAATCAGGGCTGGCTTGAATGAATTTGTATGTTTGCTCCCTATTCTGTCAGGCCTATCCCAGTCATGGCACTCCCCTTCCATACAGGTATTTCTGTTTGACTTAGGTTTAGATACTATAAGGTAGATCAGGAACTTCTGTTGTAATTCCAGTCTCTTTACCCAGTTAGTCCCAGTCCCCCATCTTCCCTGGCTCCCAGTCCCAGTCCTCCTGCCCAGCCAATAACAGCCCCCACCCCACCAAAATTAACCTTCTTGTTACTCTCCCCTTCATCAGTCTCTAGTGAAAGAAAGAAAGAAAGAAAGAAAGAAATATTATGAGGAAACATCATTAAAACCCCTAGTCAGCTGAAAATTAACATGACCAAAACCATGCTACTGATATTTTCCCCTGAGCCCTCCCCTCTTTTCTCTGTCACAGGGGACAGCACCACCATCCTCCTTGTCACTCAGCCCTTTGCTCCATCTTTGACTCAGCTCTTTTCTTTAACCTACACATCCTGGCTGCTGCTTCTTGCACATCTCTAAGATTCAACTTCTCTGCTTGGGCCACACTGACAGAAACACTGAGGAGAGTAGCGTCCCCTATAAATAGGGCCCTACCAAATTCACGTCCATGAAAAACGTGTCATGAACCATGAAATCTGGTCTCCCGTGTGAACTCTGGTCTTTTGTGTGCTTTTACCCTATACTATACAGATTTCACAGGGGAGATCAGCGTTTCTCACATTGGGGGTCCTGACCCAAAAGGAGGTTGCGAGGGGGGTGGGTCACAAGGTTATTTTAGGAGGGTCAAGGTCTTTGAAAACTCATGGTGATCGGGGGAGGTCCCGGACGACTGGAAAAAGGCAAATATAGTGCCCATATTTAAAAAAGGGAAGAAAGGGAACCCGGGGAACTGCAGACCGGTCAAACCTCACTTCAGTCACCAGCAAAATCATGGAGCAGGTCCTCAAGGAATCCATTTTGAAGCACTTGGAGGAGAGGAAGGTGATCAGGAACAGTCAACATGGATTAATCAAGGGCACGTCATGCCTGACCAACCTGATTGCCTTCTATGATTAGATAACTGGCTCTGTGGATATGGGGAAAGCGGTGGATGTGATATATCTTGACTTTACCAAAGCTTTTGATATGGTCTCCCACAGTATTCTTGCCAGCAAGTTGAAGAAATATGGATTGGATGAATGGACTATAAGGTGGATAGAAAGCTGGCTAGATTGCCAGGCTCAACAGGTAGTGATCTACGGTTCGATGTCTAGTTGGCAGCCAGTATCAAGTGGAGTGCCCCAGGGGTCGGTCCTGGGGCCGGTTTTGTTCAATATCTTTATTAATGATCTGGATGATGGGATGGATTGCACGCTCAGCAAGTTCGCAGATGACACTAAGCTGGGGGGAGAGGTAGATATGCTGGAGGGTAGGGATAGGGTCCAGAGTGACCTAGACAAATTGGAGGATTGGGCCAAAAGAAATCTGATAAGTTTCAACAAGAACAAGTGCAGAGTCCTGCACTTAGGGCAGAAGAATCCCACGCACTGCTACAGACTAGGGATCGAGTAGCTAGGCAGCAGTTCTGCAGAAAAGGACCTGGGGATTACAGTGGATGAGAAGCTGGATATGAGTCAGCAGTGTGCCCTTGTTGCCAAGAAGGCTAACAGCATACTGGGCTTTATTAGTAGGAGCATTGCCAGCAGATTGAGGGAAGTGATTATTCCCCTCTATTCAGCACTGGTGAGGCCACACCTGGAGTATTGCGTCCAGTTTTGGTCCCCCCACTACAGAAAAGATGTGGACAAATTGGAGAGAGTCCAGAGGAGGGCAACAAAAATGATCAGGGGGTTGGGGCACATGACTTACAAGGAGAGGCTGAGGGAACTGGGCTTGTTTAGTCTGCAGAAGAGAAGAGTGAGGGGGGGGGGGATTTGATAGCAGCCTTCAACTACATGAAGGGGGGTTCCAAAGAGGATGGAGCTCGGCTATTCTCAGTGGTGGCAAATGACAGAACAAGAAGAAATGGTCTCAGGTTGCAGTTGGGGGAGGTCTAGGTTGGATATTAGGAAACACTATTTCACTAGGAGGGTGGTGAAGCACTGGAATGGGTTATCTAGAGAGGTGGTGGAATCTCCATCCTTAGAGGTTTTTAAGGCCCAGCTTGACAAAGCCCTGGCTGGGATGATTTAGCTCGGGATTGGTCCTGCTTTGAGAAGGGGGTTGGACTAGATGACCTCCTGATGTCTCTTCCAACCCTGATATTCTATGATTCTATGATTAGGAATGTGTCTGTCAGGGCCTCAAGGCATGCACACTCTGAAAAAACACATCTGGTTAATTGATGATCAGAAGGACACCTCTTGTTTGACCTTTAAAAACTGCTTGTTTAGCAAGTTTTCGTTAAGTGACATGTCATTGTATTACTAATGCATATATAAGTTTAAAAAGTCTGGGGTAGTTGGACTCTTCGGGAGGGTTTCTTCAGGGACTCTCCCTCTGGATGCATCTTGTGGGTCCCACCGGCAGACGGAAGTTTGGCCAACGGAAGACTGTCGCGGTTCCACTCGAGAGCCACAATCAGCTTTGGTAATTATTGAGGGTTGGGGGTGTTTTACTAACCTGTTGTGGACATGTGTAAGTGCTTGAGACTAAGTAAAGTTTAGCTTTAAGTGAAAGCACTCTTGTGTTGTCCTGTTTGCGCCAGCCATCTATAGGTCGGATGGCCGTGTCTCCCCTGATTTATTTCCTGACACCACCTCGCACAGAGTAAAAGTTACCAAGAGCTTTGGGTTGAAAGAACCCCCGGTAACACTGACACCATTTCCCAGCATGCCTGGAGTAAGGGACAGGGACAAAATGGACTGGAAAAATTCAACTGAGGCCAACGGGGAGCCTTCTGCGTGGGGTGATCTGGACAGGCCATTTTTGGGGGGCCAGTGATGAGCTTTTGGTTTTGGAGCTGAATGAGAAGCAGAGCAACTCAGGGAGTCTCTGATCAACTCCCCTCTCCACAAAGAGGGTCTTTGCATTGCTGTGAGATCTAGTGCATGGGTCAGACTTATCCAGCTCTACAGAGATCAGAATCCGGACTGGCACAGATCTGACCCAATGCACGCTACTGAGAGCCAGCTGAGACCCACGCAGGAATCCAGCCCAGGAAGCTAGTGAGCCTGGTAGCAGCCAGAAAAGGACCCTTCCCCATCCAGGGGTAAAGATGTTGGAACAGGACACTTTTTGTTGAAGCAGCCCAACATTCACTGTGCTGCATCTCTCATCTCCAGTCTCATCCTCAGTGTATCACCTTCCTGCCAAGGCACCAGGGAGGGAGCTGGGAAAACTTGTGAATGTTGGGAGGTGGGGAATTTATTGAATTATTAATGTTTAGTATGTATTAGTTTAACCTTAGCCCTTTCCTTCCCCAGATACTATTTTTCTGCTCCCAGTAAAGTCCCCATTTTTTATATTATTATTTTGGTGTATGCCATTTCTTTGCTGGGGTATGTGTTGATCTATTTTATTGTTTTTTGTGTACTGGGTTTTATACTCCTTGTCAGCAATGGTAGCATTATTCATTTCCCCAAGGGATAGCCCCGCTTGTGTCCTGGGCACAGTGAAGAGTCATCTTGAGTGGAGTCACCAGGAGTCACAAAAAGGAACCCAGGACCCAGCCCACATGAGGAAAGGGGAGAAGTTTTATTTATTTAGATTTATTAGGAACTGGGGAAACTTTTGGGAAAGGAGGAGCCTATACAGGAAGGATGGGCTCCACCTAAACCAAAATGAAACCAGATTGCTGGCACTTAACATTAAAAAGGTCGTAGAGCAGTTTTTAAACTAAGGGCTGAGGGAAAGCTGACAGGTGCGGAGGAGCACGTGGTTCGGACATCCCTTAGGGGAGGATCTATTAATAGAGAAGATCTATGTCTTAGTAAGGATGAGAGGATGGAAAATGATAAAATACAGGCAGGGTCTGATCAGCAACAGTCAAATAAAAAGAGTCCCACTCAATTACACTGTGTAATGGCAGACAACTAAAAGGAGACAAGTTTTTAAAGTGCTTATATACCAATGCTAGAAGTCACATAATAAAATGGGTGAACTAGAGTGCCTCATATTAAATGAGGATATTGATATAATAGGCATCACATAAAGTTGGTGGAATGAGGATAATCAATGGGATACAGTAACACCAGGGTACAAAATATATTGGAAGGACAGAACAGGTCGTGCTGGTGCGGGAGTGGCACTATATGTGAAAGAAAGAGTAGAATCAAATGAAGTAAAAATCATAAATGAATCAACCGTAACATAGAGTGTGTATGGATAGAAATTCCATGCTCTAATAATAAGAATATAGAGGTAGGGATGTATTACTGACCCCCTGACCAGGATGGTGATAGGGACTGTGAAATGCTCAGGGAGATTAGAGAGGCTATTAAAATAAAAAACTCAATAATAATAATGGGGGATTTCAATTATCCCCATATTGACTGGGTACATGTCACCTCAGGACAGGATGCAGAGATAAAATTTCTTGACACCTTAAATGACTGCTTCTTGGAGCAGCTGGTCCTGGAACCCACAAGAGGAGAGGCAATTCGTGATTTAGTCCTAAGTGCAGCACAGGATCTGGTCCAAGAGGTGAATATAGCTGGACCGCTTGGTAATAGTGACCATAATATAAATAAATTTAATATCCCCGTGGCAGGAAAAACACTACAGCAGCCCAACAGTGTAGTATTTAATTTCAGAAAGGGGAACTACACAAAAATGAGGAAGTTAGTTAAACAGAAATTAAAGGGTACCATGCCAAAAGTGAAATCTCTGCAAGCTGCATGGAAACTTTCTAAAGACACCATAATAGAGGCTCAACTTGAACGTGTACCCCAAATTAAGAAACATAGTAAGAGAACCAAAAAAGAGCCACCTTGGCTAAACAACAAAGTAAAAGAAGCAGTGAGAGGCAAAAAGGCATCCTTTATAAAGTGAAAGTTAAATCCTAGTGAGGAAAATAGAAAGGAGCATAAACACTGGCAAATTAAGTGTAAAAATACAATTAGGAAGGCCAAAAATGAATTTGAAGATCAGTTAGCCAAAGACTCAAAAAGTAAGAGCAAAATGGTTTTAAGTACATCAGAAGCAGGAAGCCGGCAAAACAACCAGTGGGGCCACTGGACGATCGAGGTGCTAAAGGAGCACTCAAGGACAAAAAAGCCATTGTGGAGAAACTAAATGAATTCTTTGCATCAGTTTTCACGGCTGAGGATGTGAGGGAGATTCCCTAACCTGAGCTATTCTTTTTAGGTGACAGATCTGAGGAACTGTCACAGATTGAAGTATCATTAGAGGAGGTATTGGCACAAATTGATAAAGTAAATAGCAATAAGTCACCAGGACCAGAATGCATTCACCCAAGAGTTTTGAAGGAACTCAAATGTGAAATTGCAGAACTATTAACTGTAGCCTGTAACCTATCATTTAAATCAGATGCTGTACCAGATGACTGGAGGATAGGGAAATCACGCCTCACCTATCTACTAGAATTCTTTGAAGGGGTCAACAAGCATGTGAACAAACAGGATCCAGTGGATATAGTATACTAAAATTTTCAGAAAGCCTTTGACAAGGTCCCTCACCAAAGGCTCTTAAGCAAAGTAAGCTGCCATGGGATAAGAGGGAAGGTGGTCTTATGGATTGGTAACTGGTTAAAAGATAGCAAACAAAGGGTAGAAATAGATGGTCAGTTTTCAGAATGGAGGTACCTTTACCTTTGAAGCATGGCACTGTAAAGTTTAGCCTTTTCATATTTGCGTAAGTCAGTCTTTTGAAGAATAGACTTCATTTCATCATCCAGTAAGCGAGTTGTGGTCGTTCTAATATTTTCCTCCACCGGAGCAGGAGCGCTTAATTGCTCCACCTGGCAGCTGGACAGCAGCTAAATTTTTTCTGCATACTCCATTATCGATTAGTCAAAAGCCCAGTTATCAGAGGGATAGCAAAACTTAACAGGGGTCCGATTAAAACCCCCAGACTGCTTCACCAGATGATTCCTTCTTTTAAGTGAAACCCTTTTATTACACAAAGCTTTTATAAGTGTGCATCTCTTTTTTAGCACACACACTTGATTCTGTGTCAAAGGTACGTTGACATGAGATGGCCGCTCAGTGGTCTGTGACCAAACAGTGTATAGCCTTTCTTTGCTGCAGGGACAATTTGCTATGTAATTTTAAAAGGACCAGGTTTCTCCTCACACAGCTGGACATGTTTTCGGTCAGGAACCCCAGCTGTTAAAAAGGGCCTGCCAATAATTCATCTCTTTTTATACCCAAGCAAAATAAGTAAGAGTGAGGATCAGAAGAAGCTAGAACTACACAAGTTGCAAATTGCCGAGAAAGGCTGAACACTGGGTACTGGGAAAGTCTCTGTTAACTAAGAAGCCCCGAGCTGAGTGCATCTCAGTTTCAGTGAACTGCAGACGGGTGTGGTCCAACCTCTGTGTCCGTCCTGAAGCTGACTGGAGCATCTAACTTAGCAATACAGGAGTGGAGGGGTGCCTGTTCTGGAAAGAGGGGGTTCTCTGTGGTGTCCTAGCTCATCGAGTGATGGTCTCAAGGGAAGACAAATGAAAATTGATGTGCAATTTGCCTGGGAAAAGGCTGCCCTGGAAAAAGAAAAGGCTGCCCACCAGCAAATTCTGGACTTAAAAGACAAAGCAAATTGAGACCCAGAAGCACGAACTGGCTGTAATGGAGTGGAAGATGTGCACAGAGACATGTATCCTGGAGCTGGAAGTTGGGGTCCTGGAGACTGCTGCGGTGGGAACAGACCCCAAGGACTCTGTAGCGGTACGCAAGCCCAACCTGAGTGAAGGGGGGGGGGGGGCGCGGATTTTGCTGGTCAGTGAAAGGTCCATCATAGCTAGTAGCTGTGAGCCCACAGCTGGATCAGGGTCTCCCTCCTTTTGGGGGTCACAGGAGTGTCTTCCCAAGAGGGGAGCTCAAAGAGGAATTTTAGGTATACTGCCTCTGCCACTGTCAGTATCCAAGTCTCTAGCAGTAAGTTCAGGAGGAGGGTGTGACGTTGCACTCTGTATGATTTTATGAAAATATGCTAATGAGTGTGAATATAATGTAACTGGAATATGCTTTGTGCAAACGGTCTTTTGTAAGGTATCATTACAAAGCTTATAATCTACTGAGTGTGGTCATCCTATTTGTATGTATGTATCATTCTTGTATCTGAAACTAGAGATATGAAATATAACTCTGAGGGCCTACTGTAATTATGCAAAGTATGGGCCATTAATGGTGGTTTGGAATCTTGATGGCTCCCATCAACCAGGCCAATTGACTGTGGATGGCTCTGTTTGCAGGCCTTCCTGGGAGGAATGGGAGGAATGAAGGCTGGGGTCTCACAGGACATGTGACCATGTCACCTGGTACTGAAATCCATCTTAGCTTCTTCTTTTCAGGCCTGGTCTACACTACAAAGTTAGTGTAATCGACGCAGCTCAGTGGAGCAAAGTGCAAGGCTAGATATTCTACATGCCAATTTAATTAAAAAGAAACCTGTCTGCTCTCAGAGAAAATGTGGACTCTGATTGCTCGAGCAACTGCTCAGGATCAGAACTTGCAAAGGGAAATTAAAATTACTAGCACAGTGTGGCTAGTACAGCATATTCCCAGACCCTAACACCAATTCAGGGGGGAGCTCTCAGTCCTAGACGGGATTTTGTTTGAAGGCACTAGGTTGCTAATCCCTAAAATGTTACAGAAAAAATATTGTTGAGAGTTGGGCAAAATCTAGTTGAAGCTGGTGGGTGTAACCACTGCCCTTCATTGAATACAGCGGTAAAAGACAGTTAAGCTCCTTTATGAAAAAACAGTAGCCTCCACCTCAAGCACATGCACACGTCATCATTGAAAACAGAGGCACAAGTGAGGCCAAGTCAGAAAGCCAGACTCAGCCTGAACAAACATGAGCTCATGGCTCTGTGCAAAGACTAGAGAGAGAGATTGTGGGCAAAGTGCTGTCTGAAAGGGTCTTGGAGCTGTGAGTAAAGAAACTGTCCCCTGTTTGATTCCTGCTGTAGTCAGGGAAACAGGTGTTTCTACATTCTTGTAAATAAACAAGATTACATCAAAGAAATATCTGACATCATCAATTTCTCTCCCAATGGAAAACCCCCCTCCAACAAACATAGTACCCAGAACTTTGGGTTAACTGCTGAGGTCAAAAGAGAAAAAAGTATATTAGAAAGGGCCCAGGAAGGTAATTTAGGGATTGACAAAATCTAGGAGAAAGGCCAGAGATGTTTTATACTGGCCTGAGATGAACAGTAGCAATTAGGAAGCTCTGAAGACTCATTATGTATGCCAAATATAGAGGTCATGTCAAATGAAAGAGCCCATGCTGGTGGCACAGGAGAAAATTGCCCCCCTGGAGCAAAGTAAACAAACAGTTGTGTGATCTCCCTTTTGGTGCTGGTTTAGTACCTGTATGATGTGCACACAGGAGAGGGGTACCACACAGTCTTTGGACAGTCTCATGGTTTATCACCTGGGTTCATTTCACAGTGGTGCTGGCAGGTGCCTGACTCCTTCTCCTGGTGTGCTAAAGAGCAAAGCTACTTGGCGCTGCCTCCAGGGAGACAGGGGGCTAAACACACTTTCGCAGTGGCTACTTAACTTGAATTAATTCACAGTTAATTCAAACTCACACAACCAAACAAATTCCAAATAGTAACTATAAACTGTATGTAAGGGTTTGAGTGAAGAGAAATAAACAATCAGTAAAACTAATGTATTTTAATTAATAAAGGTTTCGCCGGCAAGCATTCTAGATCACATGAACACATACTCCTGCAGTGTTCCTACCCAATAGTGTCTCTTCTCTCAGTTCCATCTATCCCCCACGTCTCAGGTGCCTGGATGGTGCACATGGAGACACATTGCAGACCTGAAAGGAAATGCTGTTAGAAACAGACTTTATTATATTAGAATCATAGAAGATTAGGGTTGGAAGGGACCTCAGGAGGTCATCTAGTCCAACCTCCTGCTCAAAGCAGGACCAACACCAACTAAATCATCCCAGCCAGGGCTTTGTCAAGCCTGACCTTAAAAACCTCTAAGGATGGAGATTCCACCACCTCCCTAGGTAACGCATTCCAGTGCTTCACCACCTTCCTAGTGAAATTGGGAAATGATAGTGCAGATATTGATGATCCAGGTAGGTGAAAGTCCTGTCAGAGGTGCAATGTACCTTAGAGGTGTGAGATTAAACCCTGCCTAACTACCTATTATACCGGGTACTCACTCAGGGTCCTTTTCTGGCTGAGTGGTGGGGATATTGATGCAGGCAAGTTGGTCCTCCCTGGGGATGGCTGGAGACGGACTAACCACCCAACCCCTTCAGGAATGGAACTGACAATCTTTACAGCTTGGTTCTCAGGGGTTCAGATGTAAGCAGGTAGGGCCTCTGCTGGATCCAAACTCCCAGATCCAGTGTGCGTTGCTGCAGGACAGGCAGGCTGCAGGTGGTGACTGGTATCCAGCTGTCTCCTCCTGTTACTGGCAGGCTGAGGTTACAGACAGGGCAGTTGCAGGGCCTGGAAGAGCTGTGGTGTCTCATTCCTTTGCTCCCTGGCTGGTGTCCGAAACGTGGTGGGAAATTGGGCTATTCACAGCCTCCCTCAGGCTCTGTACAGACCAGAGACTGCTTGCAGTGTTCCCGGACTGTCCTCTGCCCTCTAACTGGCTACTGGGGATTGCTGTTGTCTCCACTCCTCCAAGGGATTGAAGGAGGAGGGTTGCCAGGGTGACAAGGATGTCGCAGCCCACTTCCCTTCCCTCCTGCTGCTGGGGAAGTCAACAGTACAGGACTCTGTATTGAGCCATGAAGGGGTGTCCCTTATCTTGAGGCGCAGCCCTCTTGCTAAATAGGGGGCTACAGTTGCTTTTTAGCTGTAAAAGCTATGTACTTGTCAGAAACTATTATTCTAACATCCCTGAGATAGTGTTACTAGAAGATGAGACACATTAACTAGTGATTGTGTATGTCAGATCCGTTTTTGCTAGACATTTATGCCCTACATAATAATGCTTGACAATGGGCTGCAGTTCAAGCAGTTTTCAGAGAAATTTGTGTTTAGACATATAACTGCTAGTCCCCATTATCTCCAATCCACTGAGTTGGTGGAAAACTGTGAAAATAATAAACCACTAGGCCAACTAGGCGGTCGCCTAGGGCGCCAAGTTGTTGGGGGCGCCAAAAAGGGGTGCCCTGGGTTGGCAGAGAGGAGCCACCTTCCGGAGGCACTGGAGAGCCAGAGTGTCGGCTTGCAGGGGTGGTGAGCCCCAGCCATGGAGGAGCCGGCACAGCGCAGGGAGGCAGCAGCCCTGCAAAGGCGGCAGCGCCCCTGGCGGGGCGCAGCCACGCCCCCCACCCCTCCTGCCCAAGCTGCGGCCCGGCGACCCCCCCCCCCCCGGGGGGGGCTCCTGCAGGCTGCAGCAGATGGATGCGGGCGGCGGCCCCCGTGCACCCCCCGATTCCCCCCACGCCGCACTCGGGCTCTGCAGCTCCCGGGCATGTGAGCCGGTGCTGGGGCATGGGGCCCTGAGCCTGCTCCAGGAGGGGCAGCAGCGGCGGCAGCTCACACTCCTGGGAGCCGCAGAGCCCGAGCGCAGTGAGGGGGGAACAGGGGGTGCACGGGGGCTGCCGCCCGCTGCCCCTCCCACGGCCTCAGCGCTCTGCGGGGGAGGGGCTGTGCGCGCTGCAGCCCGGCAGCGTGTTTTGCCTCCACGTGGAGCCAGCATCTGACCGGCATGGGCATGATAAGGGGAGTCCCGGGGGGCAGTCAGGGAGCAGCGGGAGGGTTGGATGGGTTGGGAGTTCTAGGGGGGCCTGTCAGGGGGTGGGGGTGGGGAGAGGGATCGGAGCAGTGAGTCAGGGGACGGGGGGGTTAGATGGGTCGGGAGTTCTGGGGGTCCTGTCAGGGGGTGGGGAGTGGTTGGATGGGGCGTGGGAGTCCCGGGGGTCTGTCTGGGGGCGGGGGTGTGGATAAGGGTTGGGGCAGTCAGGGGACAGGTAGGGGGTAGGGTCCTAGGAGGGCAGTTAGGGTGGGGGGGTCTCAGGAGGGGGCAGTCAGGGGACAAGGAACATGGAGTCTTAGGTAGGGGGTGGGGTTCTGGGGGGCAGTTAGGTGCAGGGGTCCCAGGAGGGGGCAGTCAGGGGACAAGGGGCGGGGGGGCATTGGGGGTTCTGAGGGGGGCAGTCAGGGGGTGGGAAGTGGGAGGGAGTGGATGGGGGCAGGGCTAGGGTGGGGCTCTCTCTATCTTTTTTGATTGTTGAAATATGATAACCCTAGGCGAGGGGGGAGCTGGGGGGCGCATGGGGGCCAGCGCCCGCATGCATCCGCTGCAGCCTGCAGGAGCCCCCGGGGCGGGGGTGCCGGGCCGCAGCCTGGGCGGGGGGGGCGGCTCCCTGCTAGCGCCGCCGCCACCTTTGCAGGGCTGCTGCCCCCCTGCGCGGCACCGGCTCCTCCATGGCTGGGGCTCGCCGCCGCCGCAAGTGGGACGCTCTGGCTGTCCGGTGCCTCCGGAAGGCGGCTCCTCTCTGCCGAGCCGCTGCAGCAGCCCAAGCCCAGAAAAGCCAGTGAGTGGACTCGGGGTGGGGGCTGCCAGGGTGGGGTCAGGAGGGCTTGTGGGGGGGCTGTGCACCCTCCAGGGGAGTTCAGGGGGTGAGGAGAGGGGAACCTGGTCTGGGGAGCAGCACCTGGGCAGGCTGGCCCCTGGGGTCTATAAAGGCTCGTTGGGATTTGCCCCTCAATGAACCAATGTGCGGGGCGGGAGGGTGCAAGGTGGAAGTTTCGCCTAGGGCGCAAAATATCCTTGCACCGGCCCTGCCCAACAGTGTGCAACACTATCTCCAACTTTCCCTGCTGTCTGTCACACAGTTTACTGAAGCTCATTCATATTTCCTTTATCTCTGCTTTTCACATGAATTCTATCAATGTGATTGTGGTGGGTGACACAAACATCATGGGGGATGAGGGGCATCCTCCTAATTCTGAAGAAAGGCCAAGAAGAAATTTGTATGAAGAGAGTCTTATGGATCTTGTTTTCTTTTCAGAGTCTGTAATCATGGAGAATAGACCCAGGAGTGTAACTGGCTCTGAGTCCTCAGAGACAGTGAAGCCTCAAGGTATTGTCTTTAACTCTACAGTAGTGTTCACTTTGCAGAGGTAGTGAACAAAGTCCTTCCTAAAGAGAAAGGTTGCTTATCTGGGAGCAACCCCGCTATGAGCCCCTCTTTCCCTTCCTAGACCTGCAGGTTTCAAAGAGATAACCAGGGTCCCATCTTCTTCACCATCCCCTCTGCCCAGCTCTGCAGTGTTCCCTCCAGTCTATCCTCCAGTGCTTGTCCAAGGCCTGGGACATTCACGCCTTCCCTTGGGAGACTGTTCTGCAATCTGATACTGTATTGTAGTATTCCTTATATTCCTCAGAAGTGTCCCATTACTCAGTGAGATCTATTAGTCCTAGTCATACCCCCGTCTCTCAGGAAGCCATGTGCCCTGTTACCTACAACATGGCACTGAGAGCCAAGAACTCCTGACTCCTAATACAGTCAGTCCCTCTAACCCCAGGATTTATTTTTGCTGCTCTTCTGTGTATTCCCTCCGTTGCCCCACATATTGCCGGTATTAAGGTGTCCAGAACTAGAAGGAAAATATTCATGGGAGTTTCACCAATGTCATGCAGAGGAGGCCATCAAATCTGGTCAATGTTAATTAATAGGCCTGAGCCATCCTCTCCCTACCCTGCCAATAACTGGCAGCGACTACAGAATCTACACTGGGAATGGGTGAATCTTGTGTAGTCTAAGGTTTTCAGTACCCCTCATGGAACTGTTCTAGCTTCACAAGACTAGACTGAACTGGCAAATCTTTTTCCTTTGAAATTTAATATATGAATTCCCCTTTTATGCATCCAAGAGAGACGCACCTCTTAAAACAGTGTTTCCAGGTAATAGTATTTCTGTGTTGTGTGTTAGAGAGAGAAGAGCAAGGTTGTCGAAAGCAGGAGTCCTGTGTATGATATTTGTGCTCCAGTATTTCAATCAACTTTATTCAACTTCTCTTCTCACCCCATCGCAGCCAAATCCCAGTGCCCCATGTCCATAATCTTTGTATTTTCGTATTCCCACCCTCTGCTGCATTTTTCACACCCCCTTTTAATTAGATACTCTTCTTTCTTCTGCATTTTTCACCATCTTGCATAAGCAGAAATCAAACCCACTAATGTCAGTCAGACTTACAGCCCCACAATGTTAAAGTGGGCTTGAAACTGGCACGATGAGTTTTGCCCACCTTGAGTAGAAGCCGCTAGTATTAGGGTATCACGTCCTCTAGGCTCCTTTCCTGCTGCTAAGAGGTCTGCAGCTGCTTTTGCTGAGGGAAGCTAGTGATACTACAGCTATTCTACTATACCACTGGTAGCCTGGGTTCCTTAACATACTGCCAATCAGTGTTTCCCCATCTTATAGACCAACTAAAATCTTGCCCGTACCACTCACTGCTGAAAGTGAAGGTTGCACATGCACCGTTAGGGCTTCAGGGAGTGGGCAAGGCTAAAAACAGAACTGGAGCTTTTATTTACACACTGTGGGCTACATTCTGCTCTGACCGACAGTCCCTGAAGTCAATGCAAGGCAGTGGAGTAACACAGGGGAATTAGGTCCAACATCTGAACATGGAGGCTAGCAAATTTCTCTCATGCTTTTGTACCAACCAGATCAGTCTTGCCAATGTCCCTCTGGCTACAGTAGTAGCTGGTACACAATACCCAAATGAATTGGAAAATGTAGACTTGCCAAAACCATAATCTAACTCATACTTTTCAATGAGCAATTCAGACAATGGTCCCTATAAATCCATCAATGCCTCATTGATCATTTTGTTCTGTTTTATTGTGCAGCACCAGCTGGTAACACTGCATCGCCCTTGGAGGTCAGTCACCTGCTAGTTTGTCTTTCCCTCAACTGCTAAGAGGCAGACTAGCCTCTCTTCAAACCTGACTCCTCAGGTTCCTTAAGAGCAGTCAGTTACAACCCCTGCTTCCTCATTTAATAGCCCCAGTTGTTGTGGGATGCTAATACAGTATTTGCTGCACTGAAGGCTCCTTTGAGCTCCCTGAGATGTATCACACTAAGGCTACGCTTACACTTGGAGCTAGGGGTATAATTCCCAGCTCATGCAGACATACTCAATGAATGTCCTGATGCCTCTGTACCATGTGAATCCAGTTCTGTCTTCTTAACAGTACAGCACTGTGAACTTTGCAACACTAGTGCTGAAAGACCTTCTTAAACTGGAAGATTGATTAGCTGCGGGCAACCCCCAATGAGCCCTTCATTCTGTTCCAGCATGTTCATGTTTTGAAGAGAAAACAATGGTCCCTTCCTGTCCATCATCAGCCCTTATGCGTGGAGCAGAAGTGTTGTCTATAGTCTATCATCCAGGGCTTGTCCTGTGGTGTGTAAATGTTCCGAGACCAGGGACATCCACCCCTCCCCTTTGGAGACTGTTCCACAGTCTGATTCGTCCCATTGTATGGCACTGGTTGTGGTGTTCCACGGAACTGTCTTGTTACACACTGTGATCCCATGAGTCCTAATCATGGCCCTTCTCTCAGGAAGCCATGCCCACTGGTGCCTAGGGGATGACATTGGAAGCCAAGAACTTCTGACTTCTAATACTGCCTCTGACTCACGCTGTGGCCATGTCCTTGAAAGAACTTGTCACACTAGTCATGTGTCTCCCCGTGCCTCGGTTTCCCCATATCTTAAAGAGAGACAATAAGGCCAAGTGGCCGCACAGGACAGAGCTTTGGGGTCAGTAATTTATATCTGTTAAGCACTTTCAAGATGAAGTGCCTGTCCCTGATGTGCGAAGCACTCACAGCTCCCAGTGTGTAAGCAGGGGTTGTGAGCTGTGGACGTGGTGAGTATTGTTGTTGTTGTTTATGTATGCGAATACCCCTTTAGCTGTCTATGAGCCAGCTTTTACCTATTCAGCTATTTTAATCCTTCCTCATTAATCAATCATTCCACACTAAGTATCCAGCTCTTCTCTTTTGTATTCCTTCCAGTTGTCCTACATCTCTCTAATACTGACAGGCAGAGAAACCATAAGTAAAATATTATGGTATGTTTCACTAGTGTCATGCAGAAGTGGACGTCACATCTGGACAACATTTGTAAAGAGGCATGAGCTATTCTCTCTATCCTGCCAATAACTACAGAATTCAAACTGGGAATGGGTGACTTTTTTTGTAGTCTAAGGTTTTCGGTACCCCTCATGAAATTGTTTTAGGCTGTACAAGACCAGTCTGAACTGGGAAATCTTTTTCCTCTGCAATATAATTTATGGATCCCTTCCATCCCCCACCCAACAGAGACTTGACTCTAACAATAGTGTTTCCAACTAATGGGAATTCTGTGCCATTTCTTAGAGAGAGAAGAGCCCCAGAGCTAGGCTGGCAGGAGTGGGAGCCCTATGTAGGATATTTGTGCTCCAAGAGTTCAACTAACTTTATTCAACTCGTCTCCCCTCCACCTCAGCCTAATTGCCATGCCCCACGTTCTCAATCATTGTGTTTTCCTATTCCCAGCCTCTGCTGCATTTTTCACACCCCTTTTTTAATTGAGTATATTTCTTCTGCATTTTGCACAGTCTTCCATATACTGTCCTCAAATCCACTCATGTCATTCATACTTCCAGCCACAAAATGTTAAAGTGAGCTTGAAGCTGGGCACAATGAGTTTTGTTCTCATTGAGAGGAAGCCTCTAGTGTTAGGGTATCACATCCTCCAGGACTCTTTCCTGCTGCTGTGCGATCTGCAGCCACTTGTGCTGAGGGAGTGCAGTGCTATTACAGCTATTCCCAGTTGTACTGCTGGGACCCTCTGCTCCTTGACATACTGTCAGTCAGTATTCCCCAGCATTATGGGGGAATGGACCAGCCTAAGGTCTTTCATGTGCCACTCAGTACAGAGAGGGACCATTGTGCATGCACTCTTAGGCTTCAGGGCTACAAACGCAGCTAGAGAAGGGAGCATTTCAATTACGCAAAATGGGCTAAATTTCACTCCCACTGACATGAACAGGAGTCAGTGCAATCGACTGGTGTCTAGAACAGGGGAGTTTGGTCCAACATCTGTACATGAGGGGAGTGTCCAACTACAGTAGACTGGTCACCCACTATTCAACTCCCCAAAACCCTGCACCCCTTTCCCCTAGTCAGTAGAGCAGTGGGTGTTTCATATCGAACTGAACTAGAAAATGCCAACTTGTCGGACCCCTCATCCTTTTCACACTCTGCTTTTAGCCATCCAGACAGTGGTTTCTATGAGCCTAGCAATGTCTCACTGAGCATTTTGTTCTGATTTATCACACAGCACCAGCTGGTATCACATCGCCGAGGCCTGTGGCTGAGGAACCTTTGGAAGATGCCGACAGAGCTGCTTCACAGATGTTATCAACCAGAGGGTAACGTCTCTGAAAACAGGGTTTTAGGGGGAAAGTTTCTCCTCAGCTGGCACCGCAGGATCATTGCTGGGATGTTGTTTCCCTTGTTATATACTTGTAAAGGGGGGGACTCACCTCGAGTGCGCCCCATCATGGCTGCGCTTAGTGTAGCAGCTCTTTCCTCTCTAGCACCCTATGACACACTCCAAATGAACGTTAGCCAAAGTTAACAGTGGTTTTAAATTTTCCCCATGTTGGGAGTTCTACATTTTCCACAGGTAACATGTCAGTTTCCCAGAGTGTGGCCTCTCTGCCCAGAGAAATCTGGGTGCCAGTGTCCCTCCATCCCAAGCGTTCTTTGCCATTCACTTTGGCAACTTGAATAAACTCCAGTGGGTCCGACTTTACAAAACACATCAGGAGTCCCTCAGGCACATCTGGGGGTCCTGTGTTTATGACAGCTGCATTAACCTGGGCTGGATGGAGTGTGGGCCTAGATTCCTTTTTAGGACAATTGTCCCTCAGGTTTTCAGTGGAGTTACATATGGAACACCTCCTTCAACCGTCCTCCTGTGAAGGGGGTTTGTGAATGTGATTTTCAGGAGTCAGCAAAAAGCAAGGTTGTCCTTTGTTTGTTCTGCTTCTTAGCTAATATTGTTCTCTGTTTTCTTGACCAAACTCTGGATTTTGGGCCTGTAAAGAGAGCTGACACAGTCTATATATCAGGTTGTAACATAAACAGCATATGGATTTAGCCCTTCAGTGATCTAATGTTCACAGAATCAGAGGGTGTTGTCCCTTTTGTTTCCTAAATGATGGATAACTAAGGGTATGTCTACACTACGAAATTAGGTCTAATTTATAGAAGTCGTTTTTTTTAGAAATCGGTTTTATATATTCGAGTGTGTGTGTCCCCACAGAAAATGCTCTAAGTGCATTAAGTGCATTAACTCGGCGGAGTGCTTCCACAGTACCGAGGCTAGAGTCGACTTCCGGAGCCTTGCACTGTGGGTAGCTATCCCACAGTTCCCACAGTCTCCGCTGCCCATTGGAATTCTGGGTTGAGATCCCAATGCCTGATGGGGCTAAAACATTGTCGCTGGTGGTTCTGGGTACATATCGTCAGGCCCCCGTTCCCTCCCTCACTCCGTGAAAGCAAGGGCAGACAATCGTTTCGCACCTTTTTTCCTGAGTTACCTGTGCAGACGCCATACCACGGCAAGCATGGAGCCCGCTCAGCTCACTGTCACCGTATGTCTCCTGGGTGCTGGCAGACGTGGTACTGCATTGCTACACAGCAGCAGCAACCCATTGCCTTGTGGCAGCAGACGGTGCAATAGGCCTGATAACCATCGTCATGTCCGAGGTGCTCCTGGTCGCCTCTGTGAGGTCGGTCAGGAGCGCCTGGGCAGACATGGGCGCAGGGAGTAAATTTGGAGTGACTTGACCAGGTCATTCTCTTTAGTCCTGCAGTCAGTCCTACTGAACCATCTTATGGTGAGCAGGCAGGTGATACGGATTGCTAGCAGTCCTATTGCATCATCTTCTGCCGGGCAGGCAAGAGATGAGGATGGCTAGCAGTCCTATTGTACCATCTTCTGCCGAGCAGCCATGAGATGTGGATGGCATGCAGTCCTTCTGCACCGTCTGCTGCCAGCCAAAGATGTAAAAGATAGATGGAGTGGATCAAAACAAGAAATAGACCAGATTTGTTTTGTACTCATTTGCAAACCGCCCCCCCCCCCCCCACATCTGAGTTGAGAGTGCTGTCCAGAGCAGTCACAATGGAGCACTCTGGCATAGCTCCCGGAGGCCAATACCGTTGAATTGTGTCCACAGTACACCAAATTTGACCTGGCAAGGCCGATTTAAGCGCTAATCCACTTGTCAGGGGTGGAGTAAGGAAATCGATTTTAAGATCCCTTTAAGTCGAAATAAAGGGCTTCATTGTGTGGACAGGTACAGGTTTACATCGATTTAACGCTGCTAAATTCGACCTAAAGTCCTAGTGTAGACCAGGGCTAAGGGATTCTCTTTGCTCTCCTTATATTTCCCAGAGGCCATTGTTTTTGCCTCAAAGGCAGGAAGGCCTCATGGGGGTTTCCTCTGCTGCTTGTGAGTGTGATTACTTTGTTTACCGTATGTGTAAAATGCACTTTCCTTGTTCTCTGCCTGTAATCAAGCCAGGCAGACAAGTTAATCCACATTCCTTTGTCTAAGACTGACTTATTTATTCCCTGCCTCCAAAACATATTTTAAGAACATATTTCCACCACACATACATAGCTCTTTGTACGCAACCTGTATACACACCACATAATGATATTCATGATCAGAGTGTCATCAATTTTTATATAATACCTTACAAGACAATGTTTGGCTAAATATTCTGAAAACAGTGTGTCTTGAATGGCTATGCTAGTTGGCATAAAGTGGCTCCTAGGATCGCTCACCCCACCCCAAGGGCTCCTTTTCTGTTCTAATCTCCTGTCAGAGCAGTGGCCCCAAGACTTCTCCTTGGAGTCAAACAGACAAACCTAAAAGTGAAGTACAAATCACAATGAAAGAAAGTGCTTGGGAGGATAGGACTATAATTCAAAATGATCTGGACAAACTCGAGAAATGGCCTGAGGTAATTAGGATGAAATTCAATAAGGACAAAAGCAAAGTGCTCCACTTAGGAAGGAACAATCAGTTACACACATACAAAATGGGAAGAGACTGCCTTGGAAGGAGTACTGCGGAAAGGGATCTAGGGGTCATAGTGGACCATAAGCTAAATATGAATCAACAGTGTAACACTGTTGCAAAAAAAGAAAACATCATTCTGGAATTCATTAGCAGGAGTGTTGTAAGCAAGACACAAGAAGTAATTCTTCTGCTCTACCCCACACTGATTAGGCCTCAACTGGAGTACTGTGTCCAGTTCTGGTCCCCACATTTCAGGAAAGATGTGTACAAATTAGAAAAAGTCCAGAGAAAAGTAACAAAAATGATAAAAGGTGTAGAAAACATGACCAATGAAGGAAGATTGAAAAAATTGGGTTTGTTTAGTGTGGCAAAGAGAGGACTGAGAGGGGACATGATAACATTTTTCAAGTACCTGAAAGGTTGTTACAAGGAAGCAGGAGAAAAAATATTCTCCTTAACCTCTGATGACAGGACAAAGAAGCAATGGGCTTAAATTGCAGCAAAGGAAGCTTAGGTTGGACATTAGGAAAATCGTCCTGGCTGTCAGGGTGGTAAACCACTGGAATAAATTGCCTAGTGAGGTTGTGGAATCTCCATCATTGGATATCTTTAAGAGCAGGTTAGACAAACACCTGTCAGGGATGGTCTAGATGGTGCTTGGTCCTGCCATTAGTGCAGGGGACTGGACTTGATGACCTTTCGAGTTCCCTTCTAATCCTATGAGTCTATGATTCTCCCAACAGCCTCCTTCTTCTCTGGAGGCTCAAATAATGCTCAAATAAATTGGTTAGTCTCTAAGGTGCCACAAGTACTCCTTTTCTTTTTGCGAATACAGACTAACACGGCTGCTACTCTGAAACCTTCTTGTCTGGATTTCCTCTTATTCTAGAACTGCCCAGCTCTTCCCTCAGCTGGGACTCATCTTTAATTAGGCCTGGCTCACCCTCCAGGTGCACCCAGCTGTGTTAATGTGGGCCTGAGAAGACAATTAACCTTTTTCACCACCAGTGTGGGGTAAAAACCCCATTACAACACACACAAGAAAAGTCCTGTATCAGTATGGGATGAAAACAATGGGGCTGATCCACTTACCCTAGTTTTACACTGGTGAAACCTCATTGGATCCCCATTGGATCCAATGCAGTCACTCTTGGTTCATGCTGGTGTTAGCAAGAGGAAAATCGACCCTAGGGGTTTTGTTCCTGAGAGGTGGGCAATATGGAGGACTGATGTAATGATCCCCAGTCAGGCAGCCCAGCCAACAAATGGTTCTTGATGGGTTTCAGCTCATTTCAGTGAGCACAATATTTTTTCTCCTGTGAGCGAATCCGGGAGTATGTGGAAATCTCTGCTGAGCTCAGCTTCCCTTTTCCTGTAACTGCCCTTTCAACTCCCCCCTAGAAAGTTACTTTGAAAGGAAAAAAATGTTACATTTCTGAAATTCATGCACAGCCCCTTAAAGGGAACCTTGCATGAGCTGCTGTGACCTGAAATGGTCACAATTTAACTCATTCTGGTGAGTGGAGCACATCAATCTAGCTAGGAGAGAAAACAACTGGCCATTGTCTCTCTACAACTGTTTGACTTCCTGATTATATGTTACTGAAGGAATCAGTTCCCCAGACATTAAATGTAGTCTAGCTTTAGCAGCTTCAAATGTTTATTTCTTGATCCTTAGGAGAAAAATAATATATATATTTAATAGTGAATTATTGTTCCAGACCATGGGACTCAGTAACAGCGGCCACTGATGAAAAGGCCTTGGAGACGATACACAGGGAACAAAATAACCTGGTCAAATTACTTCAAAACAATGCTGGAAAGGTCTTGGACGAGTTGTTCTTCCAGTTGGTGATCACACAGCAGGACTACCATCGAATCAACAAAGGAAAGGATGCAGAGGACAAAATAAGAATATTGTTGGATATGATCCAGCGGAAGGGGGAAGTGACCTGTAAGCAATTTCTGGAGAGTTTACAAAGCCTGTTTCCTGATTTCCAACAGCACATACAATACTCAGGACAGGGTAAGTGGTGTCAGTGTGTCTGGTTTTAAAAAATCATTTTTCCACGTTAAGAATGTAATTGCTGCAACACTGAACGGGGGGATTTGTTCCCAACTCGATTCCTGCTTAGTAGATTCAAATGCTGCCTCCACCTCTTGGACATAAGGGTTTCCTGGAGAGGGAGGTGGTGCTCTTCCGCTATGGAAGGAGAATGGGGTGAGGATTCCAGGGCCTGCGAAGATGTATGCATCCCTAGTGCTGTATATAGAGTTCATCTGAGTAAGGGCCCCTGCCTGGCATTTTGCAGCAATATGTGGGATCCAGGGCAGGGTGGCCGAGACATAACTATTTCCTAGAGCTTTTGCAGATAGACGGTTGTAGCGAGGGCTGGGTTGGGGATGGGCCTTGTAATATCTTTGGGAGTTTTACTGGTGGTTGAGTTTTGCTGGCGTCTGCGGAGGGAGATACCACTGATTGATTTTGTTTCATGAATTTAATGTTGAGTTTCCAATTGTCACATTTTTAACTTGAGATAAATAAATCAGTACCTTCAGGCAGCTAATCCAAGGGGCTTATAGTGGCATGGTAGCTCCACTGTACTTAAGGTTGAAACTAGTTTACTGTTTAACAGCTGACATTTCTTACGTGCTCTATAATCCATGTGCGTACTTAGATTGCCTTGAAATTTGCTGTGTCTCATCAGGTCTTGCGGTAGGGTTAGTCCACAATTAGGGTCTTTTCAACAATGGGATCCTGAGGCACAACCATCATATATCAGCATTTTCCCGTTCTTCTAATATGTTTTGGCACACACCTGGGGCTCTGTTGCAAGCCAAAGTGTCTGTCACCTGAGCTCACATGTGGATCAAGGTGATCTGCTGTGCCATTGCTCTGGAGCCACACCTGTAAACTGAGACTCTTGAGTACTTTCCGCAGAAGCTTTCTGAGAACATGTGTTGGGCTCATTAAGTTCTCTGCCTGCTTCACCTGGAAGCTCTGCTTTTGGACTTTTTGCCAGAAAACAAAGCTTCTGGTGTAAAAGCTGATCTTTCAAAGTGCTCTTAAATCCACAGGCACACTCTGATTGGCTTGAAGATTCTCATTTGTGCCAGGGACAGAGTTAGAGGTTCAAGAATGGGAGTATTTGGTGAAGGAGTTCCTCAGATACATGCACTTCAGTAAGAAGCTGATTTTAATATTTCCATTGCTCAGAAACGCATGTCTGAGATAGAGCTAATGGTGCAAATTTGCGGTTCTTAGAATAAAATCATCTGAGAATATAACTTGTCCAAGTATCACCTTTACCCGAGAGTATGTAACATCATCTCCCATTTCACCTGGCCAGCTCCCCCGCAGTTTACTGAGAACTATTCTTATTTGCGCTGTCTCTGCTTTTCATGGGTGTTCATCTATATGCCTGTTGTGTGTGACCCTGGGTGTGAAGGCACCATCCTCCTCCTGAAGAAAAGCCAGGATGAAATCTGTCTGGGAAAACAGGAAAATCAGGACAGTCTCAAGGATCTTGTTTTCTTTTCATAGTCTTTTTATGTAAGGAGTACACCCAGGAATTCAGATGGCCCTGAGTCTTCAGAGATGGTGATTTCTCAAGGTTTTATAGCAGAGTGACAGCCCTGCTATAGTTAAGGTTAGGGCAATGTTTCCATTGAAAGCTCACTTTTCTAAGTGCCCTAAAATTTACAGGGTTACTCAGATTGCCTTGCTTCATAGGGATGTGGGGTTCTGTTAGTAATCCAGATTTGGAGACATTTGACCAAGGGCTTCCTGAGGTATAGTCGCTCCTCCAAAAAGAATTTCTTAAACGTGAGAGCTTTTGGCGACCTTTTTGTGCTCACAGATAGAGCTCAAACCAGGGCTCAGATCGTTGCATCAAGAAATTCAACACTCGACAGTTACCCCAAGAGAGGGGATGGCACCCGCCAGCCCTTGGGGGAAAATCAAATTAAAAAATTATTTGAAAAAGATTTTGCCACTCTAGCGTAGCTCGTCAGAAGCCTCTTGCGCTAAATGACAAGCTAGGTTAACTATCTAGAAAACTACCTCTGCCTTACAGCACCTCAGTACCTGTGAGGGAGTATCACAGTCATTAATTCTAAGCTTCAACCTGTCCCAGTCTCTGTGAGTTCAAATCCAACCCAATGAAGAAATCTGAAATAAAAGGGGATTTTTACTGTAGGGAAATGTAATCGGAGTACAGCAGAATCAACAAAACAAGCTGAAACTATTTTTGAACAGAAAATAAACTACACAAACTAATGCTCCCAGGGAGGTGAGGGGTGATTAGGGGTGCAAGAGTAGGTGGGAATAGGGGGACAGGGTTTGGGCCTGCAGTGAGGGATGGGGGTATGGTTAGGAGGGGGATACATGGAAATGGAAGAGAAGGAAGATGGGTCAGGGGTTAGGTATGGGAGAATGGGATAAGGATTGGGGGAAAGGGAGGTGAGAAGGGGGGGGTCAGAGAATGTGAGAGGTATCAGAGGAAGTTGGGGATTTAAGGTGGGAGGGGCCTGTTAGCCCTGACTTGTCCCCTTCCACACGTGTTCTTGGATCCAGGGGCGCCCTACCCCTCTGCAGGGATCTGAGCCCTTCTTCCTGCCTGCTATGTGTTCTGGAATCTGGGGCATCCTGCTCCTCTTGCTGTGTCTGAGCCCCTCTCCCTGGCCATCCATGTGATCTGGGATCTGGTTGAATGAATATAACACAAATTTAAACATCTGAAATCCAGAAAATGAATAAAGATACACTTCATCCCTGTGCTGGAGGAAGCGTGGTTGGGGTGGGCTGGCCAGAGTGTTTGGAGGAGGATCCTCATTTGGAGGGGACACAGACTGGCTGGACCTGGAGCATGGCTGCGGAAGCCTGGAGGAAGCAGGGGCAGGAATCCCAGCTGAGGGTGGGACTCAGCTACCGAACGAATCCTAAAGTATAACTACATTGGTTGTAATAAGTAACAGCTAAACTAACTGACCAACAGTTAAAGATCTACCTGGTGAAAGGGAGGCCACAAAGTAGGCACTCGGGGAACTAGTTGTTCCAAGACTTGCTACCTGGCAATCATGAAAGAAGTGAGCTGGGGTTGGAGCTGCTGCTCCTTATCGATCCTCAGGACCAAATGTTTGGTTCCATGAGGGAGAATGTGGACACTGGTGTGCTAGAGGGCACCAAAGATGCATGAATATCCCAGAAATGGGAAACCATCTGGGCTGTTCACAGAGGAGCATGGATAGATCAGATATTGCTGGCTGCCTGATACAACCTCAGGCCACATAGTGAGCCCACAGGGGCAGCCAGGAACCCACTGAACTGCAGTAGAGATCTACTCCTGCTGTGTGACTAGAATCTGCTTCAGCAGCCGTCACTCCAAAGCATGAAGGCGCTACAGCTTCTCAATGGGCTAAATGAAAATGGATAGCTTGTCTCCTGGGAGGAGGTAATAGGCCAATCTCCCAGTTCTGGCTGTGGTAGAAGGAGGTCTTAGGGGTGAGAAAGGAAGGAGAATCAGTCCTATGGACACATGTACACACTGATGACACATGCGCACACATACATCTTTTCGAGTAAAGAGAAGGGGAGGGTAATGCAATGAGAAAATGGTCCTTCCTCATGATTACTTGGGGGTGTTAGAGGAGGCAGAACAGGAGATCTGAGCACGTTATCCAGCACGAGGGGATGACACAGAGCATCCCAACTCTGAATAAGAAGGGAGCATTTATCAAAAAGAGCCAGATACTCCATTTCCCAGAAATGGCCAGAAAACAAAGGAACTGAAAGTGAAAGGCCAGTAAGAGTGCAGTGCGGGGAGGCAGAGTGAAAGGTGGGGATCTGGGTGAGCCTGATAATTGCTAGGATCTGAGGTTGCTTCATTGTTTATCTGCGTATAGTAACTTGTGTGTAGAGTGCAGCTCTCATCTGATAATGATGGAGTCTGTCCATAAATCCCGCAACTCTGTACCTGTAAAGACAACACAGTCCCCTCGGGCAAAGAGAGCAGGGCTAGTTGGAATATAAGTGACTGAGCGTCCTGCCTGCCACCTCAGAGGACCTGGTCTCAACGTGTGCAGAGAAAGGTGGGGGTCTGTGTTTATGCCATTCTCCTCTACACCATTAATGCAAGTATTAAATAAGATTGGATGAGACATCAATCCCTGTGGGACTCATTGGCCCCCTTCCTACCTGCTGATCTCATGCCCCCTCACAGACAGAAACCTATGTGGGGCTGTGTACGTCGTGGTTGCATTGTGACCACTGTCCACTTGCTCTGCCGGCACAATGTGGCTGCACTGCACACGTAAGAAGGCATTGCTGGCAAGCGCGGCCCCACTGAAACTAGGTCCACGTTCTATTTCTGTTCAGTGCCCTGAGCAGGAGGGTGATGGAAAGGAAGTGAGCGTGGTCAGGGAGTTCCTCATGTTGGCTGTTCCTGGCAGCTGGAGTGGTCATAGTAGCTTGTGTGCAGCCCTCAGACCTCCGCTTTGACCAGCATTGGAGACTGAACTGATCCCCAGCAGCCCAAGAACAGGGTGCCAGCCCTGGGCACAGCACCGTTAAATTCCACCGATACGCACACCAGTTACAGCAGATGGTGCACCACAAAGACTTTCCCCTACTTTGAGGGCAACCACCATATTGAGACGAACAGTCCCCCACTCCTTGTCTTCAAACTTCTAAAATCTCCTCCCTGAGGAAGTGGCCTGAAGTGCTAATCTCTGGGAGGAGCTGTCATTGAAAGGGAAAATAACCCTTCCCAGGAGCAGCTCCCTTCACTCCTTCTCCTCTGGGCCTCTGGATTCCCCCTCCCTCTGCCCCCAACATTCACCTAGATCCCCACAGTTTGCCATCTTCTCCACTGAGTTGTGGGATTGATTTAGAGCAGGACTCCTTGGAACAGGGACCTCTGCTTCTCTCTCCCTGTGTTACTATACTGCACTCATTACCATGGTATCCGAGTGTTGACACATATCTGTAAAGCAGCCTCCACACCCACTGCTCTCAGTAAATACCAATGAGAGAGAGTGAAGTAGTCAGGACAGGGGCAGGCCCTTTCCTTGTTTATAACAGTTATAACAGCTTCTCTTCAAGCCTGTCTACACTAGGAAATTTGCACTAGCATAGCTACGCCAATGTAACTAGATAATTTGAAGTAGTGGAGTTTATGCTGATGTGGCTAGGTAATTTATCAAAGTAAATTGCACCAGTTCAGAATATTTATATTGTGGAGGGGAAGGGGAATTTCCAGTAGTGTAGCAAAACCTTTGCAAATTTCCTTAATGTAAACAGTCCTGTGATTTTAATGCATTTCTTAAAGCCCCAACTGCTGGAATCATGTTATTGCATGACAATCTCCCAAAAGGCTTCACACTTAATGGGTGCCAGGATCTTTCACTAATCTCAGCCAGCAACTCTGATTCCCAGAAATAGTCTTGGGGAGAATGAAATAAAAGTGAGATAATAGTTCAGGTGGTGCCCACAGTCAAACAAGTCAGTGGCAGAGCCAGGAATAGGACCCACGAATCTGGATTCCTAGTTACCCATTTGCTAACCATTAGACCCCAGTCCCCTCCCAGAGTCAGAAATAGAACCCAGGAGTCCCGACTCCCATTCTTCACCACTGTTCTAAATCCCTAGGTTCCACTTCCCTTTCAAAGCTTGGAGTAGGACCCAGCAGGCCTAACTCCCAGCCATGGTGTTTTAACCACTAGACTTTACTCCTTTCCCCGTCAGGGACAGAACCAGGAGCCTTGACTCCTAGTCCTGCTCTAATTACTAGGTTTTCCCTCCCAGAGCTAAAAATAGAACCCAGGACTGCTCTAACCACTAGACTCTATTCCTTAAGAGTCCTATCTGCTGCCCCTGCTCTACTCCATTAGACAAAGTTAGGAGTGAAAGCAAGCTGACTAGAGGAAGGCTGTGTGCATTCTGTGCAGTACAGCATAACCTTCATATCACTAAAAGTTTGCAGAAGAAAAGCCATCACGTCCCCTAATGAGAATCATCACTATTTGAATATTGAGTGAGCAATGTAAGGCACATTTAAAAGTGAATCTCTGAGCAAGCTGGGACTTTAAATAGCATAAGTGACCTGGGGATGGGCTGTGTGGAATGGGAGTGACCTGACTGGATCGAGGTCTGGGTGAATACATATGAAACAGACTGTTGTGTTCCAGGTCAACACAGTAAAAACAAAAATCATGATTTTCCAGGTAAAGCCTGAAAACAATCAAAACAGAGAGGTGGGTGAGGTTCTGTGCCTTGCAAAGTGCTGGAGGTCAGACTAGATGATCATGATGGTCCCTTCTGGCCTTCAAGTCTATTAGTCTAGAAATCGTATTAGAGAGACATGGAGATTGAACATACCCTGTATTATATGTACAGGGCCTGATAATAAACACATCAGGAAGTTTCAGATCATCTATCAAAACACTGCAAGGAAGAGTGCTGCAGGGTATCTACGCCATAAATAAATAATTAAATAGATACCGCTCCCCAGTGAAACTGTTGCTAAAACTATCTGAGAGCAACATCCAACCCATTCTACTACATGGGAGTGAAATCTGGGCCCCGCATCTAAGAACGGATTATACTGACTACTATAAAACCCTCATAGAAACCCTCCGCCTGCAGTTCAGTGCATGGGGACTTCAGCACCACCAGCTACGGAGCAGAACTGAGCCAATTCTATTAAATCAACAACCAGAAAAGAATGATCAAAACCAAGATGTGCTCAAAATACTAGACCAGCAACTAAAACACCAACACATCAGTCACTGGAAAAACAAATCAAAAATAGCAACAAGCTGGACTGCTACAGAACGCTGCAGAGATTGGTCACCCTAGCAGCTTCACTACAGTGACACGGGCAGAACTAAGGCAGATTGTCTCCAATTACAGAATCAGTGACCATAAACTAGAGGTGAGAATTAGGAGGCATAAAGCAATCCAAGTCCAGAGAGGAATGAGTGTGCTTCCAGCACGACAGAGGAGAGAGACTGAGACAGGAGACTCTTTCTACTCCAGTGTCCTAAATATGAGGGAGTGCAGGAAAATATTCCCTCAAATTATCAGAAATCCTAAAAGACATCTGATCAGAAATGCAACAGAGAAAAAACTGTGACTGGCCTTGTGGGACAGAAGGCAAAACGCTCTGTTATATGAGACCTTTATATGAGACCTTTTCCTCCCTGAAAGGGAGGGAGGCTGTCCCCCGATAGCAGCCCTGTCCCCATACTTAAGCACGCTGTGCCCCTGATTTTGGACTCATCCACCTGAATTTGGGCCCTATCACGTGAATGGGGGCCCTCCCCCACCCGTGAATGAGGCTGACAGCAGGAGGACAGTCACAGGGGAAGCAGCTGGGTAAGGATTGCCTGGCTGTCTGGCAGGACAGGCTCTGAATGGTGGGAAAGCAGGAAGTGACTGCACCCTTCTCCTGCCTGCACCACTCTACGATGAAGGGCAGCCTGACACTGCACTGGACTTGGGAGCCGGGCTGTGCCCTGAAACTGAGCTCAGATACTTGGTTTGCACTCTAGGCTGGGCACACCCATGGCACCAGGTATCAGGCCAAGTGCCAGTTAGGAGGGGAAGGATGTGAACTTTTCTGGGCTTTCTTTGCTGACACTCCGCAGCTGTGTGGTTTCTAGTCATTGCAAAGGAAAGGCTGTGACCCAGCCTCCCTGAAAGAGTTTTACTTTTAAATTCCTATTGATTTCTATTTGTATGGCATAAGGCAAACCCAGCCGAGCAGAGACCTCTTTAGGAGCTGGGATCACTTTAGCTTCTGACACAGAAAAGTTAAGTGGCATTAGTTATTACGAAAAAACCCCCCTGGAAACGCAGAATACAAATCCTTGGGCTAAATCCTGGAGGAGTTCTTGGGGAGGTGGGGATTGCAGAAGGGGACTCTACACACATGAATTTCCCTTTCCTTTGGGCGTGGAGTGAGCTACCTGTGCAATATACTTCGGGTGACCATCCCTTTCCTGTCCCAGGCATTCTACCTTTTTGGCAAAAATGGAGTACGCACCCCTAGTGGGGTGCAGAGGAACGTTGGGGGGGAGTGGAGATGCCAGCCCTGGGTGGGAGGGGAGAACAGGGCTCCAGGACGGGAAGGCAAGGTTTGGGCGAGCCGCAATATCTGCACGGAGGGGGAGGGGGGCAGGGAGGGTATGGGCAATGCCAGCCCCAGGCGGGAGGGCCAGCAGAGCTTGGGTGAAGAGTGTCACCGGCCACATATGGGAGCAAGCTGAGCTCAGGTTCAAGCCCTGGACGTAGTGGAGGCAGGTCTTGGCTCAGCCACTCTGGTCAGCCCTGAGTGCAGGGGAATAAAAGGGGGTGCAGGGAATGGGTAAGCCCCACTTGGGGATGGGGGGCAGGGCTTGGGAGGTGTCCTATTTCCCTTTGGGAAATATTGTCACCCTAAATATAACCTCTGAACCCAAGGAGGTGGGGTTGGGAATGGCACCTCCCCCCCCCGCCCTTGAATCTAGCAGTAAGTCCACCCACAAAATCAATAACAGCCTGAGGCAGCATTAACTTCCACACGAACGCCATCTCACATCCCCTTTGAATTTTAATAATACAATGTCAGCAATCCTCAAAAATAAGGGACAGGTCAAGGAGAGGAAATCTATCCCTGAATAGTGCTTGGGGTGTTGCTATAGACCGCCGGGATCTAATTTGATATGGATAGAGCCCTTTTTAATGTTTTTAATAAGGAAATACTCAATGGAAACTGCGTGATCGTGGGGGACTTTAACTTCCCAGATATAGACTGGAGCACGAGTGCTCGTAATAATAATAGGGCTCAGATTTTCCTAGATGCGATAGCTGATGGATTCCTTCATCAAGTAGTTGCTGAACCGACTAGAGGGGATACCATTTTAGATTTGGTTTTGGTGAGTAGTGAGGACCTCATAGAAGAAATGGTTGTAGGGGATAATCTTGGTTCAAGTGATCATGAGCTAATTCAGTTCAAACTGAACGGAAGGATTAACAAAAATAAATCTGCAACTAGGGTTTTTGATTTCAAAAGGGCTGACTTTCAAAAATTAAGGAAATTAGTTAGGGAAGTGGATTGGACTGAAGAATTTATGGATCTAAAGGCAGAGGTGGCCTGGGATTACTTTAAATCAAACCAAGCATCTCAGAGAGGTGATTAAGAAAAAGCAGAAAGCAAACAGGGAGTGGAAGATGGGAGGGATCAGCAAGGAAAGCTACCTTATTGAGGTCAGAACATGGAGGGATAAAGTGAGACAGGCTAAAAGTCAAGTAGAGTTGGACCTTGCAAAGGGAATTAAAACAAATAGTAAAAGGTTCTATAGCCATATAAATAAGAAGAAAACAAAGAAAGAAGAAGTGGGACCGCTAAACACTGAGGATGGAGTGGCGGTCAAGGATAATCCAGGCATGGCCCAATATCTAAACAAATACTTTGCCTCAGTCTTTAATAAGGCTAAAGAGGATCTCAGGGATAATGGTAGCATGACAAATGGGAATGAGGATATGGAGGTAGATATTACCATATCTGAGGTAGAAGCGAAACTCAAACAGCTTAATGGGACTAAATCGGGGGGCCCAGATAATCTTCATCCAAGAATATTAAAGGAATTGGCACCCAAAATTGCAAGCCCATTAGCAAGAATTTTTAATGAATCTGTAAACTCAGGAGTTGTACCGTATGATTGGAGAATTGCTAACATAGTTCCTATTTTTAAGAAACGGAAAAAAAGTGATCCGGGTAATTATAGGCCTGTTAGTTTGACATCTGTAGTATGCAAGGTCTTGGAAAAAAATTTGAAGGAGGAAGTAGTTAAGGACATTGAAGTCAATGGTAAATGGGACAAAATACAACATGGTTTTACAAAAGGTAGATCATGCCAAACCAACCTGATCTCCTTCTTTGAGAAAGTAACAGATTTTTTAGACAAAGGAAACACAGTGGATCTAATTTAGCTAGATTTCAGTAAAGCGTTTGATAGCGTGCCACATAGGGAATTATTAGTTAAATTGGATAAGATGGGGATCAATAGGAAAATTGAAAGGTGGATAAGGAATTGGTTAAAGGGGAGACTACAACGGGTCCTACTGAAAGGTGAACTGTCAGGCTGGAGGGAGGTTACCAGTGGAGTTCCTCAAGGATCGGTTTTGGGACCAATCTTATTTAATCTTTATATTACTGACCTCGGCACAAAAAGTGGGAGTGTGCTAATAAAGTTTGTGGATGATATAAAGCTAGGAGGTATTGCCAATTTAGAGAAGGACAGGGATGTCATACAGGAGGATCTGGATGACCTTGTAAACTGGAGTAATAGTAATAGGATGAAATTTAATAGTGAGAAGTGTAAGGTCATGCATTTAGGGATTAATAACAAGAATTTTAGTTATAAGCTGGGGAAGCATCAATTAGAAGTAACGGAGGAGGAGAAGGACCTTGGAGTATTGGTTGATCATAGGTGACTATGAGCTGCCAATGTGATATGGCTGTGAAAAAAGCTAATGTGGGCTTGGGATGCATCAGGAGAGGTATTTCCAGTAGAGATAAGGAGGTTTTAGTACCGTTCTACAAGGCACTGTGGGACCTCACCTGGAATACTGTGTGCAGTTCTGGTCTCCCATGTTTAAGAAGGATGAATTCAAACTGGAACAGGTACAGAGAAGGGCTACTAGGATGATCCGAGGAATGGAAAACTTGTCTTATGAAAGGAGACTCAAGGAGCTTGGCTTGTTTAGCCTAACTAAAAGAAGGTTTGAGGGGGAGATATGATTTGCTCTCTAAAATATATCAGAGGGATAAATACTGGAGAGGGAGAGGAATTATTTAAGCTCAGTACCAATGTGGACACAAGAACAAATGGATATAAACTGGCCACCAGGAAGTTTAGACTTTGAAATTA
>NC_051246.2:9328631-9342160 GCF_015237465.2 Chelonia mydas | reverse complement strand
TCGGAGAATCCTTCAGTCTCTCTGGTCACTCGATTTCTGATCTCAAGTGACTATCCTTCAAAAAAAAACTTCGAAAACAGACTCCAAGGAGAGACTGCTGAATTGGAATTAATTTGCAAATTGGATACAATTAACTTAGGCTTGAATAGAGACTGGGAATGGTTGATTCATTTAAAAATAACCTATTTCCCAAGGAAAAGCCAAGGAAAGTGTGGGCCCCTTACTGAATGAGGGAGGCAACCTAGTGACAGAGTGTGGAAAAAGCTAATGTGCTCAATGCTTTTTTTTGCCTCTGTCTTCACTAACAAGGACAGCTCCCAGACTGCTGCACTGGGCATCACAACATGGGGAGTAGATGGCCAGCCCTCTGTGGAGAAAGAGGTGGTTAGGGACTATTTAGAAAAGCTGGACGTTCACAAGTCCATGGGGCCGGACGAGTTGCATCTGAGAGTGCTAAAGGAATTGGCAATGTGATTGCAGAGCCATTGGCCATTATCTTTGAAAACTCGTGGCGAACGGGGGAAGTCCCAGATGACTGGAAAAAGGCTAATGTAGTGCCATCTTTAAAAAAGGGAAGAAGGAGGATCCTGGGAACTACAGGCCAGTCAGCCTCACCTCAGTCCCCGGAAAAATCATGGAGCAGGTCCTCAAGGAATCAATCCTGAAGCACTTACACGAGAGGAAAGTGATCAGGAACAGTCAGCATGGATTCACCAAGGGTAGGTCATGCCTGACTAATCTAATCGCCTTCTATGATGAGATTACTGGTTCCGTGGATGAAGGGAAAGCAGTGGATGTATTGTTTCTTGACTTAGCAAAGCTTTTGACACGGTCTCCCACAGTATTCTTGTCAGCAAGTTAAAGAAGTATGGGTTGGATGAATGCACTATAAGGTGGGTAGAAAGTTGGCTAGATTGTCGGGCTCAATGGGTAGTGATCAATGGCTCCATGTCTAGTTGGCAGCCGGTGTCAAGTGGAGTGCCCAGGGGTCGGTCCTGGGGCCGGTTTTGTTCAATATCTTCATAAATGATCTGGAGGAAGGTGTGGATTGCACTCTCAGCAAATTTGCAGATGATACTAAACTGGGAGGAGTGGTAGATATGCTAGAGGGCAGGGATAGGATACAGAGGGACCTAGACAAATTGGAGGATTGGGCCAAAAGAAATCTGATGCGGTTCAACAAGGACAAGTGCAGGGTCCTGCACTTAGGATGGAAGAATCCCATGGACTGCTACAGACTAGGGACCGAATGGCTAGGCAGCAGTTCTGCGGAAAAGGACCTAGGGGTTACAGTGGATGAGAAGCTGGATATGAGTCAGCAGTGTGCCCTTGTTGCCAAGAAGGCCAATGGCATTTTGGGATGTATAAGTAGGGGCATAGCAAGCAGATCGAGGGACGTGATTGTTCCCCTCTATTCGACATTGGTGAGGCCTCATCTGGAGTACTGTGTCCAGTTTTGGGCCCCACACTACAAGAAGGACGTGGATAAATTGGAGAGAGTCCAGCGAAGGGCAAAAAAAATGATTAGGGGTCTAGAACACATGACCTATGAGGAGAGGCTGAGGGAACTGGGATTGTTTAGTCTACAGAAGAGAAGAATGAGGGGGGATTTGATAGCTGCTTTCAACTACCTGAGAGGTGGTTCCAGAGAGGATGGTTCTAGGCTATTCTCAGTGGTAGAAGAGGACAGGACAAGGAGTAATGGTCTCAAGTTGCAGTGGGGGAGGTTTAGGTTGGATATTAGGAAAAACTTTTTCACTAGGAGGGTGGTGAAACACTGGAATGCGTTACCTAGGGAGGTGGTAGAATCTCTTTCCTTGGAAGTTTTTAAGGTCAGGCTTGACAAAGCCCTGGCTGGGATGATTTGATTGGGGATTGGTCCTGCTTTGAGCAGGGGGTTGGACTAGATGACCTCCTGAGGTCCCTTCCAACCCTGATATTCTATGATTCTATGATTCTATGATTCCCCTTGTTTATTCCTCCCCCCCCCCTCCACTGTTCCTCAGACGTTCTTGTTAAACCCTGGATTTGTGCTGGAAATAGCCCACCTTGATTATCATACACATTGTAAGGAGAGTGATCACTTTAGATAAGCTATTACCAACAGGAGAGTGGGGGTGGGGGGTGGGGGAGAAAACCTGGATTTGTGCTGGAAATGGCCCACCTTGATTATCATACACATTGTAAGGAGAGTGATCATTTAGATAAGCTATTACCAGCGGAGAGTGGGGTGGGGGGAGAGAAAACCTTTTGTCGTGATAAACACCCATTTTTTCATGGTCTGTGTGTATAAAAATATCTTCTGTATTTTCCACAGTATGCATCTGATGAAGTGAGCTGTAGCTCACGAAAGCTTATGCTCAAATAAATTGGTTAGTCTCTAAGGTGCCACAAGTACTCCTTTTCTTTTTACCTTTCCCTGAACATCCCTTTGTTCTTATGTTAGGAGGCAAGGAGAACAGAAGCTCTTGGTTGCCTTTTCAATTCCATTCATTATTTTATACTCTGTACTTTTATCATGTCCCCTCTTACTCATTTCCTTTCTAAATTTAAAAAAAAATCCCAATCTTTTTGGTCTCTCTTTTCCAAGACTTTAATCATTTTCATTGCCCTGCTCTGAAACCCCTCCAGTTCTGTAGTAGCCTTTTAGAGAAGGGGTGATCAGTACTGCGTACAATATTCTGGATGAGGCCACATCATATTTTTGGTATGTACTATTGTCCATCCCATTCCTTATTCATCCTAACATCTTGTTAGTTTTTTTGGACCACAGCTGTTTGTTGAACTGGGGTTTTCAGTGAGCTGTACCTAGTGATACCTAGATTCCTTTCTTCTGTTTATACTGTTGATTTAGAAACCTGTATGGTTTATGAGTAATGGAAATTTGTCCTTTTAATGTGTGCTACTTTGCATTTATTAACATTAAACTTCATTTGCCATCACATTGCCCATTCACCTAGTTTAGTTAGGTCTTTCTGAAGTTCCTCAGACTTTTCACTGGAGTTCTCTAACCTAAATAATTTTGTGTCATCAGCAAATTCTGCTGCCTCACCATTCACCCCTTTTTCTAGATTTTTAATAAATATATGAATTTGTAGGAAAAAATTAGTGATTAATTATTGATAATTATTTCCCTCTTAAATTTTGTGTAAGGTTCTTTCAATCTGCGGAAAGAAGAAGAGACTCAGCATATCCCAGAGACAGTGGAAAAGGACTTCCAAAAAGGTATTTCTCCTTATAATTCTTCCTTCTATACTTGTAGTTCACATTACACTATATGCACATTAAAAACCCCTAAGCCAAAGAACAGCGAGGTTGCTAAGTCAAGCACTCAGGAGTTAAGGAATGCTAGAGCTGAAGTTGCTGCGGTTGCTGTTTTCTCTTTGGAGCGCTACCTCTGTGGGGCTGGAAAACATACTCAATGCAGACGAAGGGGCATACAAGAAATCATGTGGGTCTAAGGAGCAAGCTCATATTGGCATTTAGGAAACTCTATAGGGTACATAAGCATGCCCAGTGCAGTGGAAGGTCAGTGGCGCTGGAGTATGCTCAGTGCAGATGGAATGTCCAGAAAATTTAGCAGCAAGCCTCTGACAAGTTCCACTGAGCTACAAGTGGTGATTTCCAGATGCATATAACTCAAATAAATCTGGGTGAATTTTTATGGTTGACAGGAAAAGACATCTTTCTGACACCCCATGATTATCCCCTGACAAATATAAAGTCCCCGCTCCAAAGCACAAAGGGATTAGAGCTCTTCAAATAAATGGTTTGGGGGAAGAAGAGAAATTTTAACAATTGGAAATCAGCTTATTTTTCATAGTCCCATTATTGGAAATAGCTGACCCATTTTCCTTATATTTTTTTATAATAATTCATCCAGCAGAGGTTCCATGCAGACTGAGCATGGAAAATTTCGGCCTAAGTGGTTAAGGTTTGGAAAAGTTATCAGTAACTGAAAATAAGAGATTCGAGGATTGGGCCAAAAGAAATCTGATGCGGTTCAACAAGGACAAGTGCAGAGTCCTGCACTTAGGATGGAAGAATCCCATGGACTGCTACAGACTAGGGACCGAATGGCTAGGCAGCAGTTCTGCAGAAAAGGACCTAGGGGTTACAGTGGACGAGAAGCTGGATATGAGTCAACAGTGTGCCCTTGTTGCCAAGAAGGCTAACGACATTTTGGGCTGTATAAGTAGGGGCATTGCCAGCAGATCGAGGGACGTGATCGTTCCCCTCTATTCAACATTGGTGAGGCCTCATCTGGAGTACTGTGTCCAGTTTTGGGCCCCACACTACAAGAAGGATGTGAAAAAATTGGAAAACGTCCAGCGGAGGGCAACAAAAATGATTAGGGGGCTGGAGCACATGACTTACGAGGAGAGGCTGAGGGAAATGGGATTGTTTAGTCTACAGAAGAGAAGAATGAGGGGGATTTGATAGCTGCTTTCAACTACCTGAAAGGGGGTTCCAAAGAGGATGGATCTAGACTGTACTCAGTGGTAGCAGATGAGAGAATGAGGAGTAATGGTCTCAAGTTGCAGTGGGGAAGGTTTAGGTTGGATATTAGGAAAAACTTCTTCACTAGGAGGGTGGTGAAGCACTGGAATGGGTTACCTAGCGAGGTGGTGGAATCTCCTTCCTTAGAGGTTTATAAGGTCAGGCTTGACAAAACCCTGGCTGGGATGATTTAGTTGGGGATTGGTCCTGCTTTGAGCAGGGGGTTGGACTAGATGACCTCCTGAGGTCCCTTCCAACCCTGATATTCTATGATTCTATGATAATGGAAAGTGTAAAACATTCTTAACTATATGCATTACTGCCAGCCCCACCTCTAATATTAGAGAGAGGAGAAAAAGGATAAAATGAACTAATAGTTATTATTTAGTCTTCTATAAAATCTCAACTCAGACCAAAAGAGTCAGTCAGGTAGAATTGTTATGGTATTTCATTGCACTGAAGATATTACCAGGAAAGGACTTTGCCAAGAGATACAACAGAAAGAAGCACTCCATGCTGCATTGCTGGACAGTCTTGTTCTCAGAATATGTTAGGACCAACAATTCCCAAGATGTACTTGTTTTATGGGAGGGAGGGTGAAGCCAGAGTAATCTCACTTTCATCCCTACAACTAGTATTGTATGCAAGTGACAAAATGTGGAAAATAAAACAGCTAATCCTAATACATGACTGTATAATTGAAAAATGGAATTACCCAGACACTTCAACTTGAACAAACGGGATTAGATTAAACAATAAAAGAAATGTATTTACTACAAAGAGAGAGATATTAAGTGAGTCCAAATAATGAAGCATAAAAGTCAGCAATGGTTGCAAGAAAAATAAAGATAAAATGCTTACTGGTACCTAACCTAACAAACTGAATTAAATTCAAGGCAAATTTTTCTCACCACATGCTTTCAGCAGTCTTGCTGACCAAACTCTTTAGGTTAGGACCTCTCCCCCAGAGTCCAATGGCTGTTTTCGTTGTCTCTTCAGGAGCAGTGAATGTGATGGGCAGGGAAAGAGAGTGGGGTTGTCAGGGTTCCCTCTCCATTCTGAACTCTAGGGTACAGACATGGGGACCCGCATGAAAGACCCCCTAAGCTTATTTCTACTAGCTTAGGTTAAAAACTCCCCAGGCACAAATTCTCCCTTGTACCTTGGGTTTAAGTAACGCTGCCACCACCAAGTGATTTAACAAAGAACCAGGGAAAAGGACCACTTGGAGTTCCTCTTCCCGCAGCAATCCCCCCAAGTCCTTACACCCCCTTTCCTAGGGAGGCTTGAGAATAATATCCTAACCAATTGGTTACAAAACAATCACAGACCCAAACCCCTGGGTCTTGGAACAATGGAAAAATCAGTCAGGTTCTTAAAAGAAGGATTTTATTAAAAAAAGAAAGGTAAAATCATCTCTGTAAAATCAGGATGGAAAATACTTTACAGGGTATTCAGATTCAAAACGCAGAGGATTCCCCTCTGGGAAAACCTTAAAGTTACAGAAAAGAGGAATAAACCTCCCTCTTAGCGCAGGGAAAATTCACAAGAAAAACAAAAGATAAACTAATCTGCCTTGCCTGGCTTACCTATACTGGTTGCAATATTGGAGACTTGGATTGCGATGGGTGGAGAAGATGGATTTCTGTCTGGCCCCTCTCAGTCCCAAGAGAGAACCCACACACAAACAAAGAGCACAAACAAAACCTTCCCCCCTCCCAAGATTTGAAAGTATCTTCTTTCCCCATTGGTCCTGTTGGTCAGGTGCCAACCAGGCTATTTGAGCTTCTTAACCCTTACAGGTAAGGAGGAATCCTAGGCTACCCTTAGCTGTATGTTTATGACAGGGGTCCTTTGGGGTGTTTATCTTCCTTTACATAGTTTCAGTCTCCCTCTCAAAAAACATTTCCAGCTCAGACCGAGGAGATAGGGTCTATGTAGGATCCTATTCCCTGCTGTTCCCCCACCCCACCCCCGCCGCCATTTGAATGTCCTTGGTCTTCCCTTCCTGCTTGATGACTGTTTACTGCTTAAATTCAAATTAAGGCAAACACAATTTCTTTGTTTAAGACAGGCCTGTTTGCCAACTTCTGTTTGGGTGGGGTTTGAAACATGTGTTAATAACACCATACTGGGGAATCTTGTAACTTCAAATGCAACATTGTCACACATATTTTACCAGGACAATACTGATCAGCAAATTGAGTTTTTTCAATGATATCTGACAGGACACACCTTGTACAAACATTATTATAATGGTGTGTAGGATGTGAACACACCAGTATATTCTGTCACATATATATACATACAGACATACTTAACAACTATTTAAGCTATGATATTTTTATTTTCATCATCAGAGAAGAAAAGCATTACAAAATGTCCTGTCCAAGTTAGGGATGGAGCAGCACATAAGCCAGAAGCTCCGGCTGAAGGATATTCTGCAGATCAGCCCAGAAAATGTAAAGAGCTGGACTCCTGAGTCATTAGGAGATTTACCTTGGTATTTCCTAAGAAAGATAATGGCTTTAAATGGGATGGCCAGAAATACAAGCCTTAACTACACGGCACCTGGTTATCAACAAAGCAGTGAAGATGAGCAAGAGCTGAATACTGATGAAAGTATTTCTTGTCTTAGTGATGCTAATGCTGTGAATCCACTTGATGTTCTGTGTGCTGTTCTGCTTTGCTCAGACAGTTTCCTACAGCAGGAGATCCTGTCCAAAATGTCCATGTGCCAGTTTGCCCTCCCTCTCCTGCTGCCTGCCCTTGACACCCCAAGTGTACCCTACTGCTGTGGGCCATGAGGGACATTGTGAGGAAGTGGAGGCCGCACTCCCTGGCAGAGAGCAGAGGGTTCAGAGAGGAGAGCCTGGTGCTCACGGCAATGCCAACCATTTCCTTTGTGCGTTTGGGCAGCTGTAGCTTCTCCAAGTCCAAATTCCTCAATGAGGTACTCAGCCCCTCCCAGCAGCACCACGATTTCTTTGTCCATCGGGACATGGAGTCTGGGCATGTCCTTCGAAATATCTCTGATGGGTTGGTAGAAATATCCTGGTATTTTTCTGGGAGGGGGAATCTGGATCTTTTCCCAGAGCCCGTTGCAGTACTAATTTGCACGGAGACATTGAGTCACACTGGCTGCAATTCAGCTTTTTAACAAATGTCTCCTCTTCCGTGTTTATATTTGTTGAAAGCATCAGTGAAAAAAACTACTTACTTTTATCATCTCTAAAGGAATCAGCAATGAAATATTATTTCATCTTTAACGTTCCAACTGGGAAATCCAGTGAAACACAGATATTCTGTGATAAATTAATCTCAGAGTTGAAACTGAACAAATCACAGTTATTGGTGAAAGACAGCAGCAAAAATAAGGCCAAATTTGTAAAAAGGCTACAATTGCTTTTAGGATGTATAATGAAATCTTCTGCCAAGAGAATAAATATAGAGGATATGGCTGTTATTGCACATGAACTAGGAATCCAGGTAGATGAAGACTGTAAGGCAAGTCAAACAGGAAGCGAGTGGGCTAAAGAAATCACTGCAGAAATAAAAGACATAGGAAAGTACAAGAAAGAAATGTTGAGACTCCAAGGGGATCCATGGAAAAAATTGGCTAAAGTGGAAAAAGAGCTGTGCCGAATGAGAAGGCAAGGGGACATCCCTTCTGAGAAATATAGATCTCAGCTGAAAGAGGAATTATCAGAGTTACGTGCTCAGCAGAATAAGTGTGATCTTACTGATGGTTTGAATAAATTTATCATGGGACTAAATCAACTAGCTCCACTGGAAAAAAACTTCTTCCTGAAATGGATTAAGTTTAGACTGGATTGCATTGCTAGGAATAATCTCTCTGAATTGCGCGATCAATATAAAGAAAATAACACTTCAGGTGATGACCCAAAAAGTTATCAGAACTAGATGAATTAATATCAGTCAGTTCCTTAGGACTTGAGCATTTCATGCGTGAGTTGGCACAGTTTTATGAGGCTGAATGCTCAATGATGGAGCAAGGCAAAGTCGCAAAAAGCAAAAGACAATTCACCCATCTCCCAGGCATAGCAGCTGACCTGATGCTGGAAGGGTTTCCCATGGAGCTGATCGATGGAGATGCATCCAACATCCCACTGCAGTGGGTGACAGATGTGCTGACTGAGCTCCATGCCAAGCTGGGGGGAAGGTCCAGAATGGTGGTTCTGACGGTGCTGGGAGTGCAGAGCACTGGGAAATCCACCCTCCTCAACACCATGTTCGGCCTGCAGTTTGCAGTGAGCAGTGGCCGATGTACGCGAGGAGCCTTCATGTCACTCATTAAAGTGGCAGAGAACTTTCAGCAGGACCTGGGCTGTGATTTCATCCTGGTGATAGACACGGAAGGCTTGAAAGCCCCCGAACTGGCCAGGCTGGAGGATAGTTATCAACATGACAATGAGCTGGCCACACTGGTGATTGGACTGAGTGACATCACCATCGTTAACATGGCCATGGAGAATGCCACAGAAATGAAGGATGTTCTGCAAATAGTGGTCCATGCCTTCCTCAGAATGGGGGAAATTGGGCAAAAGCACAACTGCCACTTTATCCATCAGAATGTCAGTGATGTGTCTGCACATGACCAAAACATGAGGGACAGGAAACGCCTCCTGGAGCAGCTGAATGAAATGACCAAAGCTGCAGCAAGGATGGAAAAAAAAAGCAAGGAAATAAAATTTTCAGACATTATGGACTATGATCCAGAGAAACACGATTGGTACATTCCTGGACTGTGGCATGGAGTCCCTCCCATGGCTTCTGTGAATATGGGATACAGTGAGAGTGTGTGTGACCTAAAGAAATCCCTGTTTGAACTTATGAGAAGCCGTTCAATTAAGAGAACACCTAAGGAGATTCCCCAGATCATTGAATGGGTGAGGAGCCTGTGGAATGCTGTAAAGCATGAGAACTTTATTTTCAGTTTCAGAAATAGCCTTGTAGCAGAAGCCTATAATCAGCTGTCTGTGCACTATTCAAAGTGGGAATGGGATTTCCGCAAGAAGATGCATCTCTGGGTAGCTCAACAAGAAACTGCTATTCAGAATAGTTCTCCACATGAATTAGATACAGGTAAAATAAAATATGAGTTGCAAAAGAAACTGGTGGATGGTGAAAAGAGGATTTTGGATTGCTTACAAAATTATTTTGATAGTGCGGCAGCTAATCTTCACTTAATTGAAAAGTACAAGGAAGATTTTATCAGGAGTGCAAAAGGCCTGAAGAAAGAACTTGATAGTTATTCATTCAGTAAGTGTGAGGATGCAACTCAAATTCAAAAAGGCCGGTACATGATAAAAAATATCCAAATTGAGTACATGAAGAAAATAGAAGAGAAAGTTGACCAACTTTTGATAGAATGCTGGAAAAGAAAAGAAAAATTAAATAATAAGAATCTGGAATCTGAATTTGAAAAAATGTGGAGAAAAACATTGTCAGAATTATCATTCACTCCTTTACATACACGACTAATTTATGAAGATATGGAGTTCCAATTGAGAAAGGACTTAGAGAATCGAGGGAGTGAGGTCAATCAAAAGCTACAAGAAGCAGGAAGCCTTCGGGATTATGGAATAAAATCTGTCACCAGTGAAAATGAGTACTTTGTCTTTAAATTTTTCAAAGCTGCAAATCATTAGTCACAGCCATCAAAGAGTGGTTCAGACCACAACTTCCATGTAACACAGATGAACTTACTAAATCATTAGTGGACAAGTGCCAGAGTTACACGGAGAAAAAGATAAAGTCCAAAACAGACTACGATGAAACTTTTTGCAGAGAACTGCTTATATAATCAATGAGAAACTCCAACAATGTGATCTGCACAAACTTCACATCAGTGCTTTCTTTGAAGTCAATCTAAAATTTCACATTTTGGGGGAGGCGGCTTGTGCATTTCAGAAGATGCACGAGGATTTTATCAAGGAAAATGACCCTCAGCAACATCTGGAGAGACTGAAACCTCAGTATTTCTCCACCTTTAGAGACCTTTACTTGGAGAAGGATACCTGCCAAGAGAGAGCTAAGGATTTCTGTGATCAGTGTCTGAGACCTGCCCTGGTGGAGTATGTGAACAAGAGACTGGGAATAGAAATAGTGGATGACTTTCTCAGGAAGGGACAATCCTTAGAATATGGCAGCCGGAGTTTTTTCCAGTTTGCTGTGCAGAAGAAGCTGCTGGAGGAGATGAATTTTGACAACTATGTGAAATATATTAACAACTATGAAGAGTTTGTCAAGACCTGGATACTGAGACACCTGCTAGATCACTACAAAGAGAGTGAGGGTTTGAGAGTTATGGAGGAACAGATTTTAACTACAGTTATAAACAAAGTCAACAAGGCTCTGGAAAACTGCAAATATAAAAAAACAAACACAGTCTCTGCCTTCTTAGACAACTTTTGCAGCGTGCTGCAGCAGGACCTAGTCATTTCCAGGGACAGTTTAGCTGGGCTCAGACTTAAAATCACAGCAAATGCTGAACAGTTTTCTGCATATATTGAAACCTTTCTTCCTAATCTGAAGGAACTAATTTTATCTGAATTTAAAAAGCTAGAAATTCTGTCAGTACTCTCCAATCTATCAGTGAAACCTGAGGATGAAATCTTCAAGCGAGTGTTTGGCTGTGGGAAGCAGTGTCCATTCTGTAAGGTCCCCTGTGAAGCAGGAGCTCCTGCGCACAAGGAGCATTTTGCATCAGTGCACCGCCTCAAGGATTAGGGGAATACCGAGATTGAAACAAAGATACTTTGCTATGATATATGCTCTTCTGCAGTGGTTTCCAATGACTCATTTAGATGTTCAGAGACAAAATGGAAACCTCATCCTTATAAAGATTATCTCAATTTTTTCCCAGACTGGCGCATCCAGCCAGATCCCAGCATCACGGCTTCCGATTACTGGAAGTTTGTTTTCAAGGAATTCAATCACCAGTTTGCTAAGGAGTTTGATGCTCTCCCTGCCGATCTCCCTGAGGACTGGGGTGAAATAACCAAAGAGCAGGCACTGCAGGGCCTAAAGGAAGTGTTTACATTGAAGGCAAGGACAGGCTGAGAAACTCTGTTGTGAGCAGAAAGTTACAGAAGTTAATTTTCTTTAAATGTGGCATGTGAAAAAATTCCCATATCTTCTAAATACGTACTTTTGTTTCTCTGAGAAAATCAGACACAGTTTGCAGCTTCCAATGCTTTTTCACATAACAATGTATGGCACAATTCAAGATGAGAGAAAGACCCAAATGTGGAGTTTCTGCATGTTTGTCGTAAGGACCAGATGACCACAATCCCAATGCTGTTCCCACCACTGCATTTGGTCGTGCAGTGGTACCATCCAGTGACCTGCAAACCTTTCCTAGATGAGTGTTTTCTCCAAAAAAAGGACCCGAATACCAACCATCCACTTCTGCTACTTAAAGCATCAATATCCTGTGATTTTGTGGCTAATCTGACATCAAACAGCCTGGCCCTGTTGCTTGCCTTCCATGAAGAAACACATGGGAGGGGGAAAGCACTTCAGAAACACCAAGGAGAGCGGTTTTCAGCTAAACATAATGGGGAAGGGAGGCATGCAGCCAGCAAACCCAATCGACCCTGAGGATTCAAAGGGAATCCCCACAAACCCAAGAGACTCTGAGGCTCCAAGGGAAACCCACCCTATACCTGTGAACAGTCTTTCCCTCTGCCCTGCTGTCTGCCCTGCACACCCCTCTCACCCAGGGCAGTAAGGCTGAGAAGCCATGGTGCTAGTAGCTTCTCCCCCTGTGATTGCCTGCCACCCTCTGCATGGGGGGTGCTGTGGGGAGCAGCCAGGGAAAGCAGTTCGTGCTGCTAAGCAATCTGTGGTCCCAGGTGGAATGTCACCTACTGCCATTTTGGCTGATACCTAGTGCCCGGCGAGGATACAAAAATGTATCCACATCCAATTTGTGATCTGCAAAAATTGTCTGCGGTTACCCGCATCTGCAGATATCTGTGGTTTTGCAGGGCTCTAGACTGCTCCACAGCTCACTGCACAGCAGTGACGCAGGGCTGTGCCAAGCCCCCAGCTACCTCCCACTTCTCCCCAGAGACCACCTGCCCCACAGCCTGCTCCACCCCCACTGCACCTCCTTCCCCGCTCTGGGTAGGAAGGCAACAATCCTGGGCCTTCGTGTTCAGTGCCACCCGCCCAGTGGTGGGGCTCGGACACCCCTATGCAGCTGAGGCGGCTGTAATGCACGCAGACCCGGCCCAGACATAGAGCGGTGACCACTGCTCTCTTCACAGCATGCGCCCTTGCCGCCCACTAGTTTGAATTACAACCACACCTCTTTCAAAATGGTGCTTGGCTCACTCCCTTCTGGGAGTTGTAGTTTACCTTCTCCCTTCAAGAAAGCTGGGGACTACAGCTCCCAGAATCCCCAGAGGGCTGTCCCCACTGTTGCATAATTCAAAGAGGCGAGCTGGAGCCTGTGGGCTGGGTGACAGCCACTCCGTTCGGGTGATTGTGTGCATCTGCAAAAAAGGTCCACAGATATAAAGTGAATACCCGTGGATTTGCAGGGCTCTACTGATACCTGCCTGGGTTACCTCCCCTCTGCATGCATGGCATGGTTTGGTCCACCTCAGTCTCTAACATCCCTAAGGATCCTTCAGGATGACAGGTTTCAGAGAGGTAGCCGTGTTAGTCTGTATCAGCAAAAACAACGAGGAGTCCTGTGGCACCTTAGAGACTAACACATTTATTTGGGCATAAGCTTTCATGGGCTAAAGCCCACTTCATCAGATGCATCTGTTTATATTTATGACAAGCCAAAACAGAGGGGGGACCCAGTCTGGAGGAAAAACTGAGCTCTGACCTCTGAATCCAAGTTACGAATGGGGTAATGACTTACACACCTAGTCAAAGGATTTCCTCCCCAGACCATGTCTAAGGGGACCAAGGCCTGAGCCAGACTGGACCCAGGATTGCTGAATGCCCTGAAGGGTGCTAGGCCTTGTTACAGGAAGTTGGGTAGC